>NW_019104311.1:290187-394838 GCF_001856785.1 Myzus persicae
CACACACACACACACACACACACACACACACACACACACACACACACACACTCACTCACTCTCATGCGCACGGTGCTGAGAGGATGTGTAGGTACATGCGTATAAAATTTATAAGAGGAGAAAGAAAGAAAGAACCGTTCACAGTGTGGCGGCGGTGGCGGCGGCTACGATGGCGGAAGGGAAAGGAATGTAAAAGCTGCGCACGGTATCGAGCCCCTGGGAAACGACCGGGCGAGCCGCCGCCGCAGCGCCGCTACCATCACTGCTGCACTGCCTCCACCGGCGAGTGGCGACGACGGCGGCCGAATAGAAATCGACAGCAGAATGGATATTATTCTTGTGCGGAAAAAAAAAGAAAAAACTTTAAACCGTTTTATACAACGTCCCGCCGGATGAAATATGCATGCGGCTCGTATTCTCGCAAGCGGGGGGAGTAAAAAGAATCCGAAAGAAAACGGACGATATAATGTATTATATATATAATAATAATAATATATATATACACGTACCAAAAGTGTCTACTGCGGCGCGTATATGTACAAATATACAAATACTACGAATAGACGTTTGTCCGTGTACAAATATATACACAGATACGTATATGATGTGCTGTTGTATAAAAAAAATAAACATAAACGAGACCGTTACCCATCCGCGAGCCGGCCGGACTCAGACACGCGAGCGGATTTCGTGGATCTATATTATATATACTTACGCGTGTATTATGTATACGATAATATATATCTTTGTTGTTGTTGCAGCACTGTATGTATATGTATGTGATATATTACTTGGGCCGTCGTGGTATATATATGTGCGAAGATGGCACATTATTGGTTCGTCCCGCTGCACATCTCCGCGGCCGACAAAGTTTATAAATCGCAGAATTAAAATGGAAAAACGAGCGATGCGCATTATATTATAATAATATATTCGGCGGTGGCGGCGGTTACCACATGATACATAAATTATAGTGTATATATATATATGTGTGTGTGTACGTTATTCTAGTAATATGTACGCCCCTCGTTTTTCGGACGATATCGTAACACACACACACATATATATATAAATATATATTACCTATAAATGTATATAAAAGCGGTATATGATAATGTGCGGCGGCGGTATATAAGACATTTTTCATCACCCCGCGCCACCTCTTTTTCTGCAAGACTCCGCGGCTCGTCCTTCGCGAGATTTGTATTTTTATTAAAACGTTTCCCGAACGCAACGTGTTGTACTCGCTCGGTGCAGAGCGTGCCGCTCGTTTTTCAAACGCGCGTGACGGCCGAACACGATTGTCCACTCCGGCGAGAAGCGACCACGCGTTACCGCGACCTGGCAACCTCGACCGGGGGGAGGTGTGAGATCTCGGGATCGGGAGACGAGATGGAAGAGAAAAAAAAACCGCCAATTAGAGAACCGTGCGACGAGGCGAGAAAGAAATAAAATAGCCATAAATATATAATATAGATGTATATTTCGTAGAGTTACACGACCGTGATTCACATGCACCGCATCGCGAAATCATCATATCGATGTACACCCTATAGGTGTGTACCTATATTATTTATTGTTTGTGTACATACCATATTGTTATAGATACGCACAAACTACAAAAACAGTCAAAATCGTAGTGTTCGTATGTACGACGTGCAGATTTTGGATACCCGACGCAGTCGTAAGTCACGACCAATAGCATCACAAATCGGCGAACATGATTGTGTAAGAGAACTCGCCTAATACAATACTATATTATGAAACTACGGTTATTGAGGCGTTTCGAAACCGACTAGAAAATCGACAAGTGAATCCTAACTCGGAACACGGAATATAATAAAATTACAAGCACGCAAGACGGACGAATAACGAACGCGTTTCCGTCGACCACATCCACCTTCAACGCACACGTACTCCTTGTAGGTGTATGAGCTATGCTACGGTCAAGTATAATATTCGTCGTACGTATTGTATACAGTGCATGGCCGAGCGGACAGGCGCCACGACGGCGTTTCCTATATCCGCGTGAGCAGTCGACAAAATAACGCGCCTGCACGTGACCATCGATATGATATATTATATGATGCGATGCACCGCCGCCGTGGAGGTAATAACGATCGCCACGCGATTCGATATATTATCGGTATGCGATGTAGGTTCCTGTCTATCTTATGTACATATATGTATTATGTATAGAAAAACTGACTGGACCTACTTTGTAATGCGTTATAGGTATAGGCATTGTAATATATTATTATGTAATATGGAATAAAAACAGCTCCGTTTCAGATCCGTAAGATAATAGAATAAAAAAATAATATTGTGATACACATTATATGATATTATTATACATGAGTACATATATATGCGGAGAAAAGAGAGCTGGAAATCGATCCGCACTGCAGCTACACCGCGTGGAACCTACACGTAATTATTATTACACGAACCGATGTTTCCTACGACATATGTATATACCTAGGTATAAGTCATATTATACTTGCGTATTCCGAATGCACGCTCACTGCATCACGATAGCGCGCGACAGTTTGCATACATATTATATATCGCTCGCGCGCGTTGTTATTTTTTTTTCCTCCTGCTGCAGGTTTATAATATTATTATATTGTATTGTATACGACGCGTTGTGCTGCCGTTAGCTTTTTCACGTTTTTCTCGAAGAATATTCGTAGTCTGTCTCCGAGTCCAAAACGGAGCCGGTATATTATGATCCATGTACGGCTCGGCGGCAACGCATAAAACCTGATCTGTGACTTGTTGAAAATGATAACTGGAAAAGAACAGCGGCGGCGGCGGAATTCCAGGACTCCGCGCACGACCTAATTGGCTGCGTTTTTTTGCAGCACATGATAATTCTCGGAGCGTATTTATATATAATATACGCGCCACCGCCGCCGCCGCCGTCGTGCGCGCGTAAAAGACGACGGTGGTGGCGGGGGAGAGGCGGGACGGGTACAGGAAAAAACAAAGGAAACTGCGCCGTGCAAAACGTCGATAAATAAAACATAACCCGATCCGGCGGCCGAGATATGGCGTCTGAACGAGGAAAAAATAATAGAGATGAACGAAAAAAAAGAGTGCTCGTCGTCGTCGACGACGAAGAAAAAAGAAGCAAAAAAAAAAACAACAGCAGCAGCAGCAGCAGCAACAGCAGCTGTATAGTAGAATGAAAAGAAGAAGAAGAAGAAGAAGGGAAAAAAACACAAACCAGAACATCGGCAGACCATTAAAAACTGATCATTAAAATTCGATCTGCGAGACGTGTAGAGAAATACGCGCGTAGGTACTGAGAGAAATATGCACACACTCGGGGGCAAAGCTGATGACGACGCGATGGTTTCTCGTTTTTTCATTCCCGGTGCGTTTGGGATTTCTTTCAGTTTCTGTTGTATTTTTTTTATTTTTTTTTAATTCGTCTTCGACGTTCGTACGCGATACATGTGCGAGTACACGTATAGAGGTACCGGTTAGGTTTTTCTTTTGATTTGTTCGGAACCGCTTTTAATTGGACGACTACTGCGCTCACCGCCGCCACCGCCGCCGCTGCTAAAATGCCTCCGGTAATCGGCTCCCTTGTTGTTTTAATTACGCGAGCTCATTCGTTTCCTCCCACGATCGCCAACCAATTGTATACGCATCGAGCGTTTTAAAGTCGATCGAAGAAAGCTTAATTTTTTGTTGTCAAACTACTTTATAATTCCTACCAAATATAATATATTATTATAGGTTCCCGAGTGAAAATCGTTTTAGTCCGCACTGTTTTGTGTGGGTGGTATATGAAGCCATGAATTCATCTCCTCGAGACTGATTTTTCCCATCGTCTACGCGAAAACACACATGATATGACATATTATACGACTTGCAGTATTCGTGATGATGATATTGCGGTGCAGAGTGTATCAGTGAAACAAAAACGTCTCTATTAGAATATCATAACATAATAATACCATGCTTACACGTAGGTACAGGTAACACCACCGGGGTGGCACGTTCGAACTTCGAACGGCGTGTGTTTGCCGAGAACTCCAGCAATATTTTATTTTTTACGGTCATGAAAACGCCATAAACCAGACATCGAGTGCGCTGAAGCGTCGTCGATATTATATTTTCTTTCCTCCGCGTGTACGATTATTACTGTTGTTACAGTACTTGCGTAGGTAGGTATATACAACTGTATTTCGAGTTTAAACGCGTATTATATTTTTTCTGTATTATTTATTTACTTCTAGGCCAACTAGTTTCGTACAAAGTTTTATTATTTTTATTTTTATTATTTACGATCGTTTTAGGAATAAAACTAGTCAACACTTTTTTTTTTACTTTACGAGTTGTGCTTATAAATGATGCGATCCATTTTTATTCCTACACACACACACACACACACACACACACACACACACACACACACACACACACACACACACACACACTCACACACTCACAATATATTACTTTCCCGCGTATAAATAATAATATAAATATAGGTATTCGTGCGGAAGAACGCGCGTATACAATAAATATCGCCACCAATGTGCAGTATTCCAACTGAATATTATAACACGTAGTTTCGAGTAACATATGCGAGTGTAAAGTGTATATACATATATATATATATATTTATATATACATGTGTAAATTGTGTATACATATATATGTATACACAGTTAGACATTTTAAAAGTTTTTTAGAATGTGTGAACCGCCTGGTGTATGCGTTCAACAAACGCATATGTGTACACCATTTTAATAGTAATAATAATAATATGGTAATGCGCAAGAGGCCGTCCATTAATCAAATAAAATATTTTACAATGATGATATACATTCAAGTGGCATTATAAAGGTACTCAAACAAAAACACTTTTAAATATTTTTCGAGATTTAACCAATCGAATAAATAAAATAAACATAACTAATGGTCTGGCGGGAAAACGTATAATATATCCAAAGACAGCCGAAACAGATTCATTTTGTAAACACACTGCCTCGAAAAGGTACTCACAGTAGATGTACGCACACACATTGAATAAGAGGTACCCATAGCCTAACCTAAATACGCACGTCATTTTCGCATTCTTCTTCATGCCGGGGTACACGAAAATGTTTACCAAGACGGTAAATGCGCCACAGCTCTTATATACAATATAATAATATAATATAGAGCGTTGAACGAGTATTATTTTTATTCGGTCGAGTGTTGACGCACGACATAAACAAAATCCCGAAATTCTCTCAGCAAAATTTAGACTATACAAATCGATCGCCGCTGTGTATACACGTAATATAAATCGTGTGTGATGTACATCGATGGAATTCTATATTTGTAAAATTGTAAACCTTCGCATCTATATGATCCGTGCAATAAGCGTTCGATTAAAAAACCACATAACCAAAGACGTGGCCGTAATGTATAAAAATCATAATTTTATGATTTATGACGTATATTATATTGTATATAATACCGTCACACGCAATCGCTTCTCGATTCTGTAATTCGATGGGCGCACACGATCTTCTTTAACTGTGAGCTGAAAATTTCAATTAATATCATTTCATTTAATTATTCTGATATTTCCACCTACATCATCGATCGATTGACTCGCTCGAATAAAGATGGTGCAATACTAGCCGGTGACGTCGTATCGTGAATACTAGCTAGTCTATTCAAGGACTATATTATATGCTCTGTAGTCTATACGCATCGAATAAAAACAGTGTGAATAATATAATTGTTTAGGTTTATATACACATAACTACAATGATGATATTACAATGTATTGTCATCAATAGGAATTAAAAACGATTTTAGATTTCATAATTTTCTTCTACTTTGTGCACCGCTGACGTATTTAAAACATATTTTTCCCGTTCCACAGAAATGTTTACAAATGGTAGGTACACGTACTATACGATTCACAAGCTGCTGTCATCCCTCGTTTCGATATACATAAATAGGTCAATCTGTCAAATTAATCGAATTGATCAGTCCGAACACTCGGAACCTGTATGTATTACAGTTATATAATGTACTACTATAATATAATATAGTTTTCGCATCAATGTTACATCATATTATTGTGCTTAAAATACACATATATAATAATTTATATAAACGCCTATTTTTTAGGTTAGTCAATCGATATCGAATAGAGGTGCCTACTGCGCGTGCGCCTGTCATTATATTATACCACAATGAAGTACATAAATAACAAATCAGTTTTACAATATTTTCGTTCGAGTTACCGTTGACAACACGCATCGTACACATTTTATTGTACAGCTGGAGGCATTTTTAATAGTATATTATGTATTGTAATGAGGCCAAAAACACTTTTGACTGGCGGTTTAAATAAATTAGGCGAGGCACATGATGTCTATAATTATACGTATAGAACTATAATATAGCCGTGTATATAATATTATATTATAATATATCGAATCGCCTTCAAAAGTGGAAAACGTAGGCAGGTCGTACCTACCTACAATAGTACCCACCGATAAATATGTGCATGCGTGTAATTATACGCGTCGTGTAGTAGCTGATCGGTCGTAGGCCTAGTGTGTGTGTGTGTGTGTGTGTGTGTGTGTGTGTGTGTCCTGCAGCAAATTGAGTCGTCGTGTGCGGGTATATAATATATAGTTTATCGGTTAAAATATTGATGTAGTGTGTAATCTATAGTACAGTAGATCATAGTAATATATACTATTGTGATGTTATTTATATTCGCTTCCATATAATTTTCGACTCGATAAACCAATAGCCCAATATGCAGTCAATGCGCGCGTATAATATCATGTCGGCGGCCGAAGATTTCCGGTCGAATAACAGCTTATTTGTACTGCGCTATATAAACTTATTACTTTATTCGTCCGAGGTGAACTGATTTCAAAACGTATAATAATAATGATAATAATAATAATAATATATACGAATTGGATTTTCGGTCTATCTCGTTAAATTTAATAATCATGCTCGCACACACGGACTCGTGCAATGTTTACCGTTTTGTTTAATTATGTTATTTTCAACGTTCGGGCGAGTTCAGCAGCAGAGACGGTATTATAGTACATATATAGTATAGGATAATATACTATTACTATTATTATACCTACCTATACGCACATATTATATATAAGTTATAATTATTAAGTATGTACATAGCGTCATGTGTATGTACCTATATTACATTATTATTATATAATATGTGTATATAAGTATGAGAGTGAGCGCGAGTATAATACATTATAGTATTTGCGACCCGTTTGCGAGACCCGGCGACTGGCCCGAAAAACAGAAAAAATATAAATACTTGAAGGTATATTATATATTGTATGGGAACATAATATATAATATACGACGCCGACCGAGACTACCCCGTTGATTATAGAGGGCAAGCAGCGCACTATGTAAATTATAGGGTATCAGTGACGGCGATTAAGTCATAAAAAATACACATATATAAATACTCACACGTACACTCACACACACACGACGTTTACGGCCGCCGCCGTCTCGTTACGCGGCCACGTCTCTATATAACTCTAAGCTTGTGTGAGTGTCTGTGTGTGTGTTATAATCCGTTGCGGCGGCGGCAGTGGAGGGCGTCCGACCAACTGCAGCGGGGGCCGCCGCCGTAATGGCGTCGCCGGTGACGTGATTGATGACGATATCTCGCTCATTACATTATTCATATCGGTCGCAAAAAATATTACAATAACGCAAAACAAAACTGCAGTTTCTGCGACGAAATTGTCCCAAAAATCTCCTGCAGCACAGCACCGTTGACGTAATAACAACACCTGCGTACAGGTACCTATATTATATTATATTAAATGTGGGGGCGAAAATCTCAAACCGGAACAGATTATATAGTTCTTCCGATCGCTATATTTTCAGCAATGTCTTTATAACAATAACATTATGCGCTCTCGTAAATTTTAGCTTCGGTATTTAAACACTTATAACACTTACCGATAAGGAAATACAAATTTGTATAATACATTTTTATTTTTTCGATAATATTAGATATATATATATATATTATATACATAGTACTATTAAGTATTTAGAAATCTTTTTTTTTATTCTCCAAAGTTTTTGTATATAGGTTTCTATTATATTATAAGTGTACTCGTCGCGTTGTTGGCGGGGACAAATTATAAATGAGAAAGCTCGAGAGTATAATATATTATGTAAAATAAATATAGGTATATTACACGATATTATTACATTTGAATGTAAATAATTTTCCGGGCGTGTCGTTTTTTATGTCGCGTTTATCTTTTTTTCAACGCGCGCATTTATTCATTCGTAAACGCGTCGTTTGGAAAAGAAAACGGCGCGCCAAAAGACTACCCGACCGTCACCAGACCCGGGGGACCCATATCGCGCTCTGTATATATTGCACACAGTGCGCGCGCGTGCGTTTTTTAAACGCGCATAATTTTTTTATCGCCATAGTTCACCGATCCCGCTCGAATTTACATATAATACCCTCCCCGGCGGCGGCAAGGGCTGCTAATCTATATACTCCGTAACGATATTATTATTCGCGCTCGCGCCATCATTATATATATTACTATACATATTATTAGTGTCTTCGAGATTAAAAAAAGAAAGGAGAAAAAAAAACCTTCGACGGAATTTATACTGCAACAGTGCCGGCGGCGGGAGTTCTCTTTATTTTTCCATTGAGGTTTGTACACAAAGCCAATTAAAAATAAGACGTGGCACGCTGCTAGTAGAGACGGGTGGGGCGGACGAGTGGCTACGGGGGTGGCTCGTTATGTTTATTGGCCCTGCGCGCATTATCTCTACCCCGCACCCCCCCCCCCAGGGTCTTTGGAGCTCGATCGCGCGCGCGCGAGCCCGCACTCTCACTATCTGTTTCTCTCTCAGTCGTACAGTCCCCACGATTTTTTCCTCCCTGTTTCGCGCGTCGCCTTTTCCTCCCCGTCGCCGCAGTTTCCTATACATGCTCGTGTATATAGGTATATAATATACGCACCACCCGCCCGTTAATTTAAAACGTGTTTCACATAATTTTTGTCACGTTTTTAGAATATATATACATAAAGGTGTACTGCATTTACACACAAAACTATATTCATCTGTGTGTGTATATATATATATACACACACACAATACACACCTCCCGAGCTTTTATTTTTGTCACGACCCGCTCTCGCAGTATATATATATATATATATTCTTTGTCCCTTGTACCGAGGCGGCGGAGGGCCTTTCCCGCACTCTGCCGCCGCCGCACAACATTATTAACTATCGCGGCCGGTTGATTTATCGGTCAAGTTTAATTGGATTTTGAGTGGATGGCGGTGGCGGGCACGAGAGACACGAGGCAGAGTGAGAGAGAGAGGGTGAGTGAGCGCAACCACGCGCTTGCGTATATAAACGCTAAAGTCACCCGCAAGTGCGTCGGCGGTGGGTGGTTTACCGGGACCCGGCCGATAAGGCGCACCTCGCCCGCCCCTCAGCTCGGCACGCATTATTCGTTTTGCCAAAAACTCGTTTACGAGGTGTGAATAAATCAACTGGAATTATTGCGCCGGATTCGTATATTTAGATTTGCCAACGCACCGTGCGTATAAATTATATTACGCGTTTGTACCTATATATAATATATTATATCAAACGTACTTACGCCAGTCGGCTTTTTTCTCCCACCCCCTCTCGGTTCTGCGTTTTTGCGTAGCCATATGACTATATTATAATAATATATTATGTTCAATCACATAATCACATCGCAAAATAGGCTTGTGGTAGTTATTTTCCACTGCCACTGCAAGCTATTATTAAATTGTATTATTATACACGTCTCGTTTTATATCACTGCTGGAAATTTACTGCAGCAAAAAAAAAAAAATGTTTACGAATATTTGTTTTTTGTTGCACCGTTTGTGGTGGAATTCATAACACGCTTAGATACATACACCCTCACATACACACACAGTACACACACATCATAGGTGTGAGTCTGAGTGAATTAGCACGGGCGTTCCACCCAAAGTCCGGGGCGTCTGAGAAGTTTGCTTAAAAGTTGTTTCCTAGCTGCACGGTTCAAATGTTCTGGAACGCACTCGTACATATATGTAGCCATATCTTTTCGCGGTAGGTATGTGTATATATATACAGTTTTGTCCCTCCCGCAAATCCAGCGATGACCTTTGGATAAAAGTACCTACTCTAATTCAATTCCAAGAAACTGTGGCAGTGTTCATAAAACTTAGAACCCCTTCGATCCGTCTAGTTGATTCCGTATATATATAAATGTGTAGTACGCGTATACACTCGGCGAGCGTGCAATTGTAATGTATCCCCCTAAATAAAAATTAAATTAACTTTCTAAACGACCGCAAAAGAGATTAGAGTGCTGCGCGTTTTTTCGACAACGCTTAAATTACTTCAAACCGTAATTTTCGTGTATAACTTCTATTCCTGTAAACGCAACGTTATAACGTCTTACTGTAAACGAATGTATTAATTGTATCAAAGTACATCTATGTACATGTATATTTTGATTAAATGAATTAATATGTCGTATACCCACCTACTACAGTAATCATATTAAATAATACTAATAGCACGAGTACAAGATATTCTATTTACTATATTTAATACAAATATTAGAATCTAATACAATTGTATACCAAACAAATACATATTTAAATTTTCAATATACAAATAGATATCATGATGTAGGTATATTATGGTCTACAAAGTACAATAAATAATAGGCAGAAAAAGTAGTAATATTTTTATTTTTTAATGATGGGTGTAAGAGTAAGTATAAGATTAAATATTAAATTTAAGTTCAAAGTACCTATGTAATGATATGGGTATATAATACATAAACAGTAATTTGGTCTTTAATTGGAATACAAGAATATTGGACTATAGTGGCAATGAGGGAGGAGGGGGTTTCAATTTGAAACCAAAATATTTACCCACGAAAAAAAGCCTCTGGGCAGTTGATAAGACGTTCATATAGCTATATCATTATTATACTGTATATGTATTATATTCCGTGACCACGGTTCACCGCGGGTGTATTAATGCTAACTGTTTTCGATTGAATAGAAGTAACGCGGTCGTCTATACACATTGACAATATATTTTACCAGGTACCTATATATTATACCTATATAATTTATAAACTGTATCAAACGCGGTTATGCGATGAAACCACACGTATACCTACAGTTCGTTTTCGATAAACGACTTATATTAAGATTTGGCCGCGTGACATAACGCCATTAGTCCTTTACGTCGGCTTAACGTAGTAGGTAATAGGTATAAACCTATGCGTACCGCATATACCTATAATAAGAAAAGCGTATATAATTGTAAGCGTACCGGCGCGTGCGTATCGAAGAAAACGCTCACAGCTCGCATCACGAAACTTTTCCTCGCCGGCGTTTTATATTTTTATAATATATTGTATACATGATATAGTTACTAGTTAATACCAACTACATAATACCTACTATAATAATAATAATAATAATAAAAATAATACATCAAACATTATTAAGTTTTGTGTGGAAAAATAGGTCGTTTTTCCGCGTCCAGGTTCATCGAGCCCAGGACCTTATTCTTCTGTGTGTGTAGAGCTTTTTTTGAGAGGGATAGGCCTAAGGCAGAACCGGCGCGGAGTGTCACGAAACAGCGACAGTGGTGGCATAGCGTTCTAAGGGGGTACCCTCCCTCCTTCACATATATACACTCGGCTCGTGTACATCTAGTACAACCTATAACATAACCTTCGCCCCCGTTGGTCGTGCGACGGTTTCGCCACTTGACATTTTCGTCCCGGAACAATGACGTTATTGTCTCGTTTCCGACCGATGTACCTTACTATATAAATGTTCTATTCTGTACAATAATACCGCAAGCATCTACAATATATCTTTCTCGTGGCACGCTCCTTGTTTTTCCGTACATTATATGTATATACTATACATTGATCCACATAACAAATAATATAAACATCATCGCAATCCTGCACCGAAGCACACTGTGTATGTAATATTTATCATCACAATTCGCAAACAAAATTCGGCTTTACATACTATGTGTTCGATTATACATTATTAAACAATTAACTTTTTTTAACTGCAGAGTTTCAAATATAAGAAAAAACAAAATTAATTCGGCTAGAGAATATACACAAAATATGCAAGCATACGATGATAACTTGATGTTCTTATAATATTTTATGTCCCATCGTATTCAAAGTAAAAATGGCGAAGAAGTGTGCATCAAAAGCACATACCTGTATAGGTAACTACCTAATACGCTGCTATTATAAGTCGGCGTGCGTAAAAAAAATTACCTACTATTTTTTTTATTAATTGTAGTATTATTTTTTATGCTTGAATGAAAACGACCACGTAGTGTACTCTACTCTTTATAATAATACAGTGTAGTATAGAACATTAAATCAAGTATAAGACTTAGATATATTAAAATTCTTTATTATTATAGAGTAGCGTTTTTTCAAATAATATTTGGTTTAGTATTATAACATATTATATTATTATAACCTGGAGTAACCAGCAGTGCTAGTGTACTTTTCGCACGCACAATACACTAATTAGTAATTATTATTGAAACCAATTATTACGAAAATACGGTCTCGGAACACAGCGGCGGCGGCTGCTGTTACAGTAATTACGCACAATCGATAATTTTCGCTTTTACATATTATTATAATGTACCCGTAATTCGTGACGTAGGGCGCATAAATAACATTGTAGATTGTTATACATTAATCATCGCAATCATGCGAATACAGCAGTATAACGTCTTAACCCCTTTGTTTCGGCACTCGTGTCACACCGGATTAAGTGCCACGTGTATAATAACGTCTTATTGTTGCCGGACAACCCCCTCGGTGGCTTTAGAAAGCACGAGTGGCGCAAGTAAGATGCGATTCACTTATAACACGAATTCGGGTGAGAGGCGACTATCCCCAGGTCCTGCAGCCGCCTCGCCGCTATTTAGTATGCAAGTCCTTCGTAGTTTATTGCCATCAGATATAACCAATTTGCTTATTATAATTTTCGTAAATAAATTACGACGAGGTTGTGTACCGCAACTCGCCTCTCGGCGCATAAATCGAGGCGACCGCGGCGAAGCTCGTTCTTGAATCGGACCTTTAAGTCCGTAGCAAATAAAAAAAAAAATAATAATACAAACACATTATACGCACTTTAGGGGGGAGACAATAATGTTATTATTCGCTCTCTATAAAGAGAACCCTGCAACACTGCACACACTGCGGCGAGTAGTTGTAATATTAAAGACGATTTACAAACATATTATAATATCGAGGCATTAAATTATCGGCAAATAATATGTATTATAATTTATGGTCGGAGATTTCTTTTTTCGCGTATATGTGCTTATTGCGTCCGTCCGTGTATATAATATAAATTATCGGATTTTGACACGGGGCGCACATAAATCGTCTGCTGCAGCAGAGTGGCCAAGTACAAAACTCTGGTTCGGGTTACCAAGCTCGTATATATATATATATATATATAGGCTATATACCTATAACCTACCCACATACCTGTATAGATGTATATGCGTGGAGGCGATGGCGGTGTAAATGAGACATCTCTAGAGGCGTTCATTAGACTGGCAAATGCGGCCATGCAATCGGTAAATACATTTTATCCACCGCCGCTGCAACCGGCCGTTCATATATATATATACACAGTATTATCTATGTATATATATGCTAATTGCAAATCGCTGTGAATTAGTGCGAGAACGGCATAAAGTATATAGGTATATATATAAGCTGCGTGTATGATATATAAATATTTTTATATATTTATATTATATTATATTATATTATTATACAGCTTCCAGATTCTGTCACATAAACATTCCGGGGGGTAAAAAAACAAATTTACATTTTTCCCTTCCCCAGTATATCGTCTGTGGTCGAACGCCTCATTACTATAATTATTATTATTATGATTATATTTTTTTATTTAATCTAAAACTGATCACTTTATGTTTTACATTGTTTCGTTGCATACATAACAAATATACATAAATACAAGTAATTGTACAATTAGTATTCGATGGAGATATTATTATATTAGGTTTAATAAATAAATATTTATATCACAACGATTTAATGTAATGCAATTATTATAACGACAATATTATTTTATGTGGACTTTGGGAGTAATAAAAATAAAGTTTAATTTCTCTCGCTAGTCTTACATGTGACAAAATCTGCACCAGGATATAATTATATAATATTTTGTCGCTGTAGGTAGGGCCTTTAATTTATCTCTTCCACTACTCACCGGTTTAGCAAACTTCGCGAGAACGTTAAGCATTGAGAAAGTATTGAAATATTTAGATGATGCCCACTGAAGTTTACATCAGCTTAAATTCTAAACACTGGTGGCACAATATTATAACAGAAGTCAGAGAATTTACCTAGAGGATTTTCAATAATAATTTTTTTAACTAATCGTTTTTTGATAAAATCATACTCAAGTTTAGTACACGGGTTCTCCCGGGTTTGAATGACTTACATCTACGATCTAACAAATATCTTAAAATGCTATTCAAGTGATGGTTATTACGGCCATAACCATGGTCATTACCATGAGTTAAAAAAGGCGGTTTAATCATTCTATTAAAATTGTACATAATATATCTTGGACATATTATTATACACTTCAGTGAATCCGGTGGCGGGAAAAAAGGTGTATTTTAGTTTTTTACTGAATGGAAAAATGTCAATTCCAAAGAAAAAACCCTCTCTGCAATCAACTTCACCCAGCCAAGCGTGTAGAGTCCACTAGTACGCCCGCAGTACGTATCTTTCAGGGGCACATCGAGTGTGTCAATATAGAGGTCCACCAAAAACCAACCTCCGAAAATATTCTAGGACTAGGTCATCTTCCGCGCTATGTACGACAACTGTTCAAATGCCAACTGAACTGCAGTTTTTCGTTTTATTTTAATTTTTTCCCTCGGCGACCATTCCGCCATTCCGTGCCCGCGAGAAACTTTCCGGCGACTCTAGCAATATAATAATAATAATATCATTAATAGGTACCTACCTACCTGTGCGTTTTTTATCATAATATTATTATACTCGACAACCGCGGCGCAGCGGTGCCTTGGCGACGACGGGTTAGCTGGCAGCGTCTAGTCGTCGTCTTCGTCGTCGTACCTATGCGGCAGGACCGGTTTCCCTTCGGCCTCCGCTCGCCATCACCGAGACGACGACTCCGACGACGACGCTTATAATATGATAAACTGTTTTATAACATGGCGACGGTCGTAAAACTAGTTTTTCCAAAGGCATACACACACGCACAGACCTCCGGCTCACGGCAAATCCGCTCTCCTCCGACTTCTTCCCGCTACACATCACAATATATAATAATATATTATATGTAATACGCGCGAAACGTTTTACCCGAGTACATAATAGTAATAATAATATTAATATATATAATATATTATACTATATAGGTAGGTATGTGAGACGTGTGTTGTGCAAGTGTTTTGAGTTATGGTTAACGATCAGATTGTATTTTTTTTCATTTATTTTTTATTTTTTTGATTAATTACGATTTTTCACATAATAATCGCAGGCCGGGTATATCGTATACATGCGTTTGCATAATTATTAAATTATTTTTAAATTTGAATTATAACGTAATATTGTTCGACAATGCACCTATTAAATAACAAAGTACGCGTATATTATCTCGATACATCAATACATTATTATATATACAATAAAATAGTATAAGCCAAAGTATCGTGTAATAATTATTATAATTATTATATTCGTCAGTGTGTGATGTTTCCTAGTATATAACCTGCTAAGTAATTTGATTTGTATTATAATAATAATGTATGCATACGAACACAACTATAAATACATAATTTGCCAAATTTTGAGGCGGAAACACGACGGTCAATTATAATAATATTATATACTAATGTGTATAGCAGCAAAGTGTATGTAATTAAAATATTTTACAAGAATTTCATTAATACCTTATATGAGACGTATGTGCGTCTGCGTCCTCGGTATCAAAATATAATGTAGGTACCACCCACAGCCTACGATATCATTATAAATGTTGCGTATTACCGGAGTTAGCGGAGAGTGGTTAAAATTATGATTTTCACTTTTTGAGTTCAACAATGTGTAATAATAAATAAATTATTATAATATCAGGGATACGTATCGTATGTATTATATTTTAATATACGGACGAAAAGCGCGCTTACAAAGTTTTGAAACTAATTAAAGTTTCCCGTTGTATAACACAAGTTTTTTATGTAACATTAATCGGACGGTGTTTGGCTAAAATTATTAATTTTCTTGAAAATCAAATTGTCTTCGTTATTGCGTAATATTAATAAAAAAAACTTGTTTTTAAGTAAAAGTCTCTCTAATATATAAGTATAGAAATATACAATGTTATAATGTTACAAAGTTTAAGAAAATATAATAATAAACCTTGAGTTTTCCGGTAAATAAAAAACCCGCACGCGTATAGTATACTATTATAATAAATTATACAATATTCGGTAGGTATACTTATACATATTATATTTATGCTACGGCGACACTTCTGGGTTTTCGTGTACGTGAGGATTTTTTTAGCTCTCTAGAGTGCATTACGAATGTATACCGTGCAGAGAAATTTTTCCAAAGCCACCCGGTAAACCCGCCGTCGTGAGATATATTATAATATATATCACAAACGATATTGGTCATATTGCTATTATATTATACGTATATTTGGGGGTATTTGGTGTACAATTGAACCGTCGCAAGTATATAAGCGACATATATTATTATAACGACGTCTCACTATTTATGCCCCCCTGCACCCCTCTGTCACACTGCATTTACAAAAATAAATACCTTAAGTAGATTTAGGTGCGTATCGTATTTTGTATAAACGTACTACCCGTCGAGACAAATGCGTATAAGTCACGTCACGCCGCCGCCGCTGCCACCTTTTCGCGGGAGAATTCGCCACCGTATTTACGTTCCGGAACGACAAACTTGGAAGTATAAGGAAAAAAATGCATACCTTTAATATAAAAAAAGCCGCACCCTCTCCGGTCGCAGGACGACACCTCGAATATCCGGTTTGTTTCTCCGATTCCACAACCCTCCACGCCGCTGTCGCAGTCGTCCGTTCATCACGTCTTATGCACCACGTATATATGTAACGGTGGGCCACGGGGGTGGAGAAGAGGTAATTTAATTCTTTTCCCCGGGGTCGAGTGCTCCGCCGCCCGCGCTGGATGCTGGACGCGGGACGGGCGGGGAGGCGCGTACATAAACCATCCCTCGAGCAGTGCGGGACCCCTCCGGCAGAATTCCTCCTCTGAATCGCACGCGAATTGCAGCGAATATATATACATACACAGTACACACACACACACACACACACACACACACACACACACACGCACACACACACACACACCCCGCGCAGTATATATACTTCTTGGGTTGTCGCGAGAGCTGGAAATTTATGCCGTTACTTTAATTGGTTCGGGAGCACAATGTCTGGCCGATTTCCCCGGTCTACTCAGCTAGCTCGTCCTCCCCGGTCGTCGTCGACGTCGCGGGCCCTCTACTCTCATTCTTTATACACGCACTCACACACCCACACACCCACACACACACACAAGCGACTCCGGCATCCAATTTGTTGGTATAAAACGTATTTATACTAGTGCGTGTGTGTGTAGCCTGCCAGAAGTCTGAATAATAATACACCGCCGCCGGTGAGCTAAACCCCTCTTGGCCGTAAATCAACCCCGCGTATAGTTGTACGAGTTATTTTATTTAAATCGCGTGTGTATATATATGTATATACGTGCGCACGCACCTATATGCTTCTCCAGGAGTATATACATCTCGTTTCTGCGCTGCATTTCTTGCTCGCGTTCAATTATGCAAATTCTCAGCTCATATCGCGAATATTATACGTACATAATACATGACGTATATACATAGGTACTCGCTGCGACCAGCGATTTACCCTTCGGTATATTATAATATATAATAACGTAATGTCTTATCCGTGTATTATGTTCGCTTGAGGCGCGCGTGGCATTTATATTTTACCTTCGTGGCTGCGTTGTAGGGCTATATAATACGAGTATATACATATTATATAATACATACCCGTCGATATATCATCGTGATGTTTTGTACGACAGACGTTCGAGAGATGACGGTTTAAACGAAGATCGTTTGTACATAATATAATATACAAATGATATTGCATCCCTGACCGTAGACTAAATTCTGTATATAAATAATATATTTATAATATTATATAATAAGAGTAGTGTACACGGGGTTTGCCGCGTGTCTTGTACGCAACAGATCGCCGTTTCTCCGAATCTCTATATAATAATACGTATCCTTTTATCCCACTCCACATTCGAGACCGAGTTCTGAGAGAACCGAAGGGACCGTTTACGATCAGAAATCCGATTTTCAACAAGGTAAAGACATAATATATTATACGCACCCTAAATCAGACGTCATGCGCCGTCGCATGCATATTATAATAAGATTCTTTACACATTTTAAACATTTATGTCCCAGTAGGAGTGTACACCGTTCTAGTTATTTTTTTCTTCTTTCTTTTCATTCTTTGCTTATGATATGTACAATATTATATAATATGTATAATGATGCCGTAAACGTGTTTGTTCGGCCGAAGGATTCCCGCTGCAGCAACGGTCTCGGGGACAATGTATAATAGTAATGCGGACCCACCGTCACGAACATGTACCGTTATGTAGACGATACTGTTTAGGACATAAAAATATCATTATTATAACCTTTTTCTCGCTTTTATTCCGTTTAGAATTCAACGCTGCTAAATGTACAGGTGTTGCTCTCGCCGCCGTTTGTTATACATATATATATATATGTATACATATTATGTATATATATATATGTATATAAATAGAGTAATAACGCGTAAAATATAATTTTATAACAACGTTTTCATCGCCAAACGGCGGTCTCGGCAATGTTTATTATAATTTACCTGTACTACTATATAATATGTATATAACGGGCGTATACCTGTTCGTTGTAAATAATCCAAGCGCGTTTAATAAGACGTCCAATCGTTCGACACCCAATATACGTACATATTATACTTTGTAGACGGCGGCGAACGGGCGTGTATATATTATAATAACAATATTATTATTTTTTTTTTTATTGCGGCCGCAAATGAATACATTATTATGATTTAAACGCCCGACTGTGGTTTATAATATATTATGTAGATATATATTATTATTATTATCTTCTATACCGAACGTAGGCGCTCTTCCTTCGCCATAATATATGTATACTGATATTCTGGAACAGGAAAAAAACATCGTATTTTCCCTTTCTCTCCACTGCCCCATGGCCGAGACGCGATCGGTACCGCAAAATCTATACTATTATTCTGTAATATATCACAGGGACAATCTATACCTATCATACTTATCATCATTTTTTATACATATAGCTACCACAGAATATACCGCGGGCAAACGGGGGTTGCTGCTAATCACGATATATTATATATTTTACGCGATATTATTGATACTATAAATCAATTTCTCGAAAAACTATATTAGGTATATATAGTATTATATAGTATTAACGCCGCTGTCGTTATGTTCGCTTGTGCCCATTATACCCATTTATACCCCTACCGACTTTAGATATTATAATAAATTCGGTCGGAGACATCTGCAGCGCGCCAGCGGTATACACACATATAAGTGTAAGTACGGCAATCGACGGTATAGTAATGCTCGGTAGTCGCCAATAATGGATCCGATGGCCGTTTTGCATCGTATAAATCTGTATTACATTCATATATATATATATTTATGTATTAGTGGCGGGCGTCCAATTAACAAAAAAGGCCGTTGGTATAAAAGTTTCTTAAGTGTTATTATTGCGGTACCGCCTCCCGCAGCGACAATACCTCTACTTATATACTTTTATACAATAAGTACATAATATATACTTTGTACTTGTATATACTATGTACATAGATTCTACCTGTATACTTATATACGCTAACCGAAAACTTATAATACGGCGACTGATCGCGAGCGGACATGTATGGGGGACCGCCCGACGAAATTTATCGACGGTTGCGGCCGAAAAGGTGAAATCTCACTGCGGCACACGCCTCTATATATATATATATACGTATACCCACATATACAGGTATATATGGACCTAGGGTTCTTAATCGGATTATATTATATACCATTATATACCTATACGACTTTTATAGCTCGCGCGAATTAAACGGAAGGCGTCTCGGCCCGACCACTCATTCCTGCAGCAGCTCGCTCCTCCCCATACAAACGCCGCCGCCGTCTTCTATAATCTTTGTTAATCGCGTCCACCGCCGCCCAACATATAGGATAGGAATGTAATATATTTAAGTAGAAATGGGTTCATCCCACTTACGCTGCACACGCCACAGCGCGTTTGTCCACAAATTCAATTATTTACTTTGGCCCGTGGAACGTGTCCAAATGCCAAGATTTTTCGTCGTTTCGATGTTTTTCTCAGTTTCCCCTCGGATATATAGGTAACGCTCTGTCGAACCTTCCGGACGGCTCGTATATAGGTGTGTAGAAAACCGTCACGCAGCTACGTTAAAAATATACCCAATAGGTTAATATCGCATACAATTATATTATAAAGACTATATTTTTTTATAAACATTATTCGTTTGTATACCTATACATTACTCCAAATCTGATGCTCGCATGAGTTACAAGAATTGAAAATTCCTAACCCACCACTTAGAGGCTGCAGCTGGTATCACTTGGCCGCCGCCGCCCGGGTTTTTTATTTTCGGATGTCGCGTGACGTCACGAGTCCCCAACATGGCCGTAACTCACCGGTCCGAAGCCGTAAATCAATCGCACGCATGGCCGCCCGCCCGCGTTCACACCGCCGCCAGAGTCGTCGAATAGGTATATCCAATTGGCGCAGAATCCCCACTGATAAAATGTATATTGTATATATATATATATGTATGTATATGTGTGTTGTAAGATCGCCATTAGTGGTGCACCATAATGCATCCCGCTGCATGCTGGCGGTGCAGTGAATATAAATATGTATTTTGTTTTTCCTCCTCCGAAGTTGCTTATAATATCATCATTTTTTCACCGCTTGATTCCCATCATCGTGATAAGTACAGGTACCTACAATATGTTAATATAGGTCATTCACTCGTTCAAAAAAAAAATATAATTCTAAAGGCTAATCACGATCGGCATAGAGAGATCTTGCTAAAAACTCTAAAAGTATTAAAAATAAGACAATATACAAAAAATATTTTTGTGTAGGTACAGTACATTCAATAGTATATTATATAATGTATTTGAAAACTATAAACGTTAAACAAATCGTAATCGAATTTATAATTTAATACACCTGTACCTATCAGAATTTAAATTTATTTTACAGAGAAGTAAAAAAGTTAAGACTACATTAAATTCTCGTCCCTGTAATATAGGTAGGTACCTATATATTTCGTGAATATATTTGATGTCTTTATCATATAATATCTCTGATGACTGCACTCTACCCATTATTATTGAACCTATACACCTACATCGCGTAATTAGTGTTGTGTACCTTTAAATTAATAATAATAATTTAATCAATATTGGTACCTAATGAATCTGAAACAATGAGACGAGTGTCGGAAAACTATATACGTATTTATTGAACTCTGAGTTAAATCATTATTCATGAACCTGTTTTTTTATTCTTATGAAAACCACGTTAAGGCTATACAGTGATCGCTACAATATACAACTTGTGTCATATATTATATACAGACTTCGTTATTAAGTGTTTAATATTGATTTGTAATTATATTAATGCGGTTGCGCATATTATATCGTTTAATTTCATTTATACTTTACAAGATTGTGCACGATGATTTACGACGTAAATTGTTGTATACGCTTCACAGGGTACGCACGATATGTACCTATACATGTATATATATATATATACACCTCATGATTGAGTTAACGCGATTTTAAAATTAAAAAATAATTTATTCGTAGACTGATTGTAAAAAAAAATATTATGTTACCATAAATATAATTTTACATATTAATATATACGAACGAACACGAATAATTAATTTTTTATTAATAAACACATATTATACCAAGAGGAGGCGCACTCGAGATTGATCATTTACTAAAGGTGCTTAATATATAAAGTATTTATCGTGTAATAGGTATATATAAAAGTGTTAAAAATATTTACAACTCAATCTATAATCCCTATATATCATCAGCTATACAATTCCTATTGCAGTTGGATCTATAGCAGAATTTCAACGGTTAACATATTTATTGACAAATATAATTGCATATATGAATATAGCAATCATTCGATGTTTATTATACGCTCAAACTCTATAAATTATGCACAAAAAACGAACTCATATAATAATAATAATAATAATAATATGCGTCTATAATACATATAAATAAATAAATCTAACCTTATAAATATTTAATATTATAATATAAATCAACACATTTTCATACACGAAATTCGGCCAACACTCGACAACTCAATTATGGCTCTAGTCGCAACAATACATTACAATATAATAATAATATGTGATTGTGATATAAAACAATATAATGTGTATAATAATATATGCGAGACCATTTTAAGATTATACCTGTATATATAATATATATTACAATAATACAATGTGATATACTGATTTGTATATAACACAATCGTACCCGCCCCACCCATTCATTATACTTATAATATAAGTTGATTTGAGAGTATATATTATACAACGAAACAATTTTTTAATCTCGTTCGTTTTCTGTTTCCAGGAGCAAACGGACTCAGACGCCGTGGTCGACAGACGTACACCAGATACCAGACCCTAGAGCTGGAAAAAGAGTTCCACACCAACCACTACCTGACTCGCCGGAGGCGGATAGAGATGGCGCATGCGCTGTGCCTCACAGAAAGGCAAATAAAGATATGGTTCCAAAACAGGCGGATGAAACTGAAAAAAGAGATACAGGCCATCAAGGAGCTGAACGAGCAGGAGAAACAGGCGCAGGCGCAGAAGGCCGCCGTGCTGGCAGCCGCTCAGGCCGCCGGTGATCGCTAAAAGAAAAACGGATAACATTTTTTTTTTAAAACAACCACCCCCGACCTATTATATACGAGTTATCATTAATTTTCCTTATCGTTTTATTATTTTTATTTTATTTTTTACCCCCTTCGTCGCCATATTTTTTTAACGTTTTTATTTTTGTACATACAATTTGTAATTTTCGTTTTTTTTTTTTATACCCATGCAACCTTATATTATTATTGTATTATATACTATTGTCGCGCGCGCGACCGTCGTGTTTGTTTCTAGTTGTGTTCAATATATAATATTGTATATTATCCCCTATATTATTATATAAAATAATGTATTCATATAAGGATTATGTCGCTTTTTTCATTATATATAATATATTTATAAATATAAATACTGTAAATGTAAATAATATATATACACCTCATGATTGAGTTAACGCGATTTTAAAATTAAAAAAGAAAATTTTATACGGAAAAAGTGTGTTTAAGCCCCCCTTTCCCCCCCCCCCCCCCCCGGGCCAAACGACCACTCGTCGCCCTGCAGAATCGCTCCGAAGAGAAATCTCGCGCGGCCGAGCTCTCGTCGAGCGATGCAAATACGACGCCGACCACGGAATACGCCTATCGCGAAAAGAAGACGTCACCGTCGTCGCCGCCGCCGAGACAAGACCACTATAGCTGCCGCTGCAGCAGGATTGCCGGAATGCCGTGAGCACACGCGCTCGTATACCAGCTATATACGAATCCTTCGAATCACGATCACCAGGTAAGAGGACGACCGCATTTTTAAATATACCTATACGTTTTACAATATTATAATATACCTATCGTGTAGTATAATATAGTATATAACCTATCTGCAGTATATATATATATAAATAAAGCTATACGATATAGAACATGTATATATTATAATAGTATATAGATATGTACGTTTGAGCGTGCGTACATATACTATAATATGTACGTTACAATGAGATATTTATGCATAGAGATTTTTTCACCCCCCCCCGAACCTGCACCGTCGCTCGCGTCCGGCCGCATGACATTTCGAGAATTTTGTTCTTTTGTTTCGGCCAATGCTGCTGCTGCTGCAGCGTTGTCGGAATAATTGATCAGTGACGGCCGAGCCTGTGTGTGCGTGTGCGAGAGAGCGGCGGCCGCGGCGGCGACGAAAAAAAAATCGTCAGCCGTCGCGACCTTATGGAGTCTTTGGCTCGAGCATTTCAATTTGCCCGGTCACCACAAAAACTAGTCGCTGCAGACGACGTACCATGCGCCCGGGGGGCTCCAGTGTTATTATATTATTACTATTATTATTATTTATTTATTTTTTTACATAAAAAATAAACCAGAAACGCCAAATTTGGTACCGTCCTTGTCGGTATGGCATTTGGGACGTGTATAATTTTTTTTTATTCCATATAATATTATATTATACGCCACATGTTATATTACCTATATATTATACTTCACGTCTTCGTCGACTGCGCGGCCGCAATATAAACTCGAGTATTATATAATAATCAACCGTCATTATAATATGTACCTATATTGCACCAGGAGAATTGATCTAAATTTCGTGACCTATAAAGTCGAACTTATATTCGCTCGAAACGATAAAGATATAATAATATATTGTAGGAGGAGAAAAAAATTACGGATTTGCTACAATATTTAGATTAGTAACTGTTGCGAAATATTTGTCTCTATAGGTATTATAATATATTCTAACAAAATGGCGTATGAATAAAAAAATTAACTCAATAAATACGCGTGTCTGAAGCTGTTTAAAATGCGCCGAAATAATCGCCGGTTGAAAAACAATATATTACTATAGCTCGAATAAAACAAATATATAATACATCATATTCTAATTAATTACCTACACGCATTTATATGTCACACTCGTCACACACGTACCCATATACATATAATAAAACACGGCACATAATATATTATTATAAATCGATATAAATCGAAAACGTAGGATTCATATATTTTACAACATAATATATTATCACTGCACAATAATGATAATCATACAACGGTGAGCGACATTGCGCCGGTAGCCGCGGGTACGACGAGTTTTCGTTTTCAGTCTCATCGGGTTTTGATTTTTGCGATTTTTTTTCCCATATAATATACATTACCTATTGGCGTGTATTGAGTTTTTACGACCGTCCGGCGGTCGCGCAAAATAATAAATGGCATATATACTATATATACATAGTGGTTTAGTCGTCGTTGTCGATATAGAAGCTCATATAATATAATACATAAAACGCCACCGGACAAATTATCGTATTTTATTATTTGTTCACGCATATTATATTATAGGTAGGTACGTACCTCTATACCTTCAGTCTTACGCCGGCGATAAACACGTTCCGTCAAACATGTTAATCAATATAATGTATGTATTATAATATCCGATTCTAATTGTATTCGATGTAGTCCATATAAATATATATATAAATACATTAAATATACGTTTTCCCATATACATGCGACTGTGGAGACACCGCATAAATATTATAACATATACATATAAAACCGTACCACCACCGTCACCAGCACTCGATATATATACGCATATTTACATACATATATAGTTTCGGAACGACTTCATTCAGAAGCTATCGGATCGTAAAAAACAAAAAAAATCGAAAAACACACACACACACACACACACACACACATATCCACTGCAATTGTCGTGTACTCGAGAGTTATGCCGCCGGGACATGTTATAAGCGCGTACATAATATAATACTCTTTCACTCTCTCTCTCTCATTCTATTTTTCTCTCAATTCCTCTCGATCTCTCACTCACTCCATCTCTCTCTATTCATCTCTTTCTCACTCCATCTCTCTATCTTTCTCCCAACATCTCTCTACTTTTCTCTCTCTCTCCGTACACCATTGTTTGTGCCCTCGCGAATATGACCCTTGTACTCGCGAGTATACGGCAGAATGTCGTTTGTATATTATGTTATACGTGCGGCGATGATCAGCTCAGAGAAAAAAAAACGCGAAAAAAAAACATTACAACAATAATACATACAGGCGAATCGCACCACCAGCATATCATTATTATACCACGTGGCGTGTAAAAGGACGAATGGGTTTATTTAATTTGCGTATGTTTTTTTTGGGGCATACATTTTGAGATCGCGAATATACATTTAGGTATTATAACGCTGTAATATATGTATATACTGGCAATACGTTCATATCGAATATTGTTATTATTTTAATATCAGAACCTTGAACAGATATTATAATACGATATAGAATAATTATATATACGCGTCTGATATGATTATATTACAATATGCACAAGAGTATTATTACACAAAGTTAGTTAATTACACATTAATTGTCAGCTATTTTTGATACACCCTCCAGTAGGTATATTTAAATATATTTAGGTACCTAAACTTGAAACGCGTTAGACTTATTCAAAGCTTATATACATTCCATACATATTATATATGGAATAACAATATGATAATAATAATAATAATAATAATAATAATAATAATAATAATAATAAATAATAATGATGATATACCGAAACACTTTGAATAAACGTCACAGGAAGACCGATTCCTTCACACAAAACCAGCTCTCTACATAATTATATTAGAATATTATATTGATTTATTTTATGCATGTGCATGTTATATTATTTTTGTTTTTATTTTGTAAAATATGATTTATTGTATTTTTTTGTTTTTTGTTTTTACTAAAACCTAGTATGGCACCCTGTTTCAGGTCAAATCGATAACCGCACACACTCACACCACACATTCATTCGTGAACGAGCACACCGAGACTAGGAAAAGTATTCCCTCTGTGTCGTAGATCAAAGAGATAATATTATTATTTATTTGTTTTTTTATACATAATTTTTTTTTTTTATATGGTTTTGTTATAGGTTATTTTTTTAAGGAAAAAATTAGTATATTTTGTTTTATTTTTAATTTTATTATTATTTTTGTACCCCTCGAATGATCCTCAATAAAAATAGACTATGCTATATATATATAATATATAATATATAATATATACATATTATATAAAACAATTTAATATACATGTAATAATGTATATACAATATATATATATTTAAGTGTGTACCTACATTTAGAGCCAACGTGTAAAAATTTATTTAATAATAACTTTAATACATATATTATATATTATATTATATTGATAATATTATTTATAGCGAGTGTGTAATAATACGAAATTTAATAATAAATATAATTAATAATAATACCTATTTATTTTTCAATTTTTTTTTTTTTGTGAAACCAAAATATATATATATAATTTATATATATATTTACTGAAATATGTAATAATAATAATAATTTGAATATACCTACTGTTAGTGAATAAATAGAAATAAAAGATAAAAGTGAAATTCTATACTAAAAAAAAAAAATGCGTTTTAATTTTTATTTTCTCCTCTTTCACATGATTCACATTCTATAATATGATATTATAATATTATGATAACACTTCGAAAAAAAACACGTAACGACATGTCGTTATCGTCCCCGCCGCAACCTGCCTTCGATTAAGTGTGTGCGCAGACGATGATAATATAATATATATTATACATGATTGCACACACGCGATGATGACTGCGCTGCATTTGTACATAAGTGCTGTGGTAAATTTTCCGGTCTGAAGTTTTAAATGGCGGGCAATAAAAAAATCATAAAAATCGAGACAAACCGTCACGATAACTGCTGCAGTATAAGGGGCGAAAAAAATGGCCATTTCTGCTGCACACGGCGACGCGTTGCCTACACACGCTCACTCGTGTTTAAAATATAATATAAACATTATACTTGTGCACACATATATATATATATATATATGTGTGTGTGTGTGTATGTGTGTGTGTATGTTCATATATTGTACGTCCCTCGTTGGAGTTAATTATCATCGGCACACAGGCGCGGGCGCGAGTCCCGTGAATTACTATGTGTTTATATATATATACATATATACTCGATTGTTTATCGCGCATAATACATATGCGACGCACTTTGTTCGCGTGTACATCTCCATTTCATATATATGTGCACACACTTGCACATATACATATGTATATATACTGTATGGCACCCCTAAAACGGAATTTATAGGACTATATACATATATATGTATGGTGTACGTACGGCGGACGTATTTATTTATATTTTTTTGTTAGTGCACCCCCTCCCCTCGCCTACTACACACACATACACACACACACACTCGTCGCATATTATATTGCAGTGTGCTGATGCAGTGTATACATATGATATTATATGTGTGGGTGTGTGCGTGTGTGTGTGTATAACACTGCGACGGATTATAACGTTGTCGCGCTGGCGTTTTGTTTATCACGCCGCCAGATTGGATCGAAGTTTTAAATTGCCCTGCCCGAAAATAAATTTAAAAAAAATAAATGTCGACGCTCGAAGTACACAAAGTATTATGCACATACATATATACATATACAATATAATATATATATTATTTTACGTATTGTTACGCGCGTGCTGCAGTATAATAGTAATAATATGTAACTGCGACGTGGTGCGACGGCGTTTATTTGCCACTGGCAACGATTTAAAAATATGTGCATAGTATATCCATGTATATACGTATGTATTATATTAAGTGCGTAATTGGTCATTAGGTGTATAATATCTAAGCCGAAGTAGGTACACATGTCTGTGCGTTTGTTTCGTAGACTGTGTGAATATGATGGTGACGACGACACTCAAACGTTTCAAGACGATATTATAATATATTCTTACGCTATAAAATAATAAGTAAATAGGAATACGTTAAAAAAATTAGGTAAGCGATCGATGAGTCTGTGAGTTATTTTCACTGTGTGTGGGTATATTAGCACTGGATAACTCGACTTTGCCCGGGAAAAAATGTGGTATCTCAGTTTTAGTGGACCTCAGTTCAAAGGCAAATCGGCGTCGGTGAACATATCGCATGCAAAATAATTTGACCTAGATGGGCATCCAATTGGATTTAGCAATATTAGTATATTTTTTAACTCTGTCTAGATTTTCTATGATCTTTTAGAACAATCTCTGAAGTCAACTCGTCAAAGTCAGTCGAGTTGGTTTTGAGTGTACAAACATATTATAATTTGGTTTTAACATACTATAGTTCCTTTACCCAAAGCCATGTAAACGATGGTTGGTGCATTTAGGTATGTATGCAAAAAATGCAAATTTCTTTTATTTTTTACTAATATTAACTATAACTATTACTGTCTGCAACCAATGATATCAAAAATCTTTTCGATTTCCATGGTGAATCAATCCCTTTTTGAATCCAAATCCTTCTGAGAGTACTTTTTTAAAATGGGAATTTTGTAAAATCCTTTCTGAGTGTACCCTTACATGGTGATACGGAGATACGATGCAAATTTCCAAGTCTCTAGCTATTATAGTTAAAGCTCTATGTTGATCAGTCTGAACAGTCAGGACAGGTTCGTTTATATGTATATATAAATAATAAAGGTGTACATATAGTTTGCAGTACTTAGGCAAAAAAAGGAGTGAAAAGTACTAAAAGAAAACAACAGTGCAATTGAAAAAAGTTTCAGGTGTCTTTGGTACAATTAAGTAGTATTCTATATGGAATAAAATGTACAGATTATCGCAGAAAAATCCTGAGTTACTTGATACTTTTATGATATAGCTGTGAAATCCATATCGACCATGTTTAACGTAACTGTAATAATATAATGTCTTTGTTCGAAGTTCATTGTACATCGTAGGCTTCACAATAAACAATATAGGGAATTGAAAAATTAAGATGTCAATTTTTTATTACGCACAATATTATATAATCAAACCGTCACGAAGCTCGCGTTGAAAAATAAGTAAGTACACCTGTGATAAAATATAGTAAACATACAAAACTTTACCATTATTTGATAAACGCTACAAACTGAGTTATTTTTGACCTCGCGTCGATAGCATTGTATTATACACCAACGATCATGTTATAATTTATCGGAAAGACGGAACGGAACAAAGAGCGAGTGCGAGTAGAGATATTATAGGAAAGTATCTGACGTTTATTCGATAGGAGCCATTTTATTCGAGTTACTTATCGATTCGGTGATATGGTGAAGTTATATTTTATACTCAAGCCCGTACATAATAATATAATATAGGTACATTCCTTATCCGGTTGACATTTAGGGCACACAACTCTTTATTATAATATCAAATAAATATAGGTAATAAATAATATTTTTATTTTCGTGTCGTATGGATAATTTACAAAATATCGATTTAAAAAATCTCCTAGTTTTCAACAGTCTATAGCAGTGTTTCCCAAAGGGTGTGCCGCGGCACAACAGTGTGCCGTGAAATTTGAAAGGTGTGCCGCGACAACTTGAACTTTTTTATAAAAAAAACATAAAATTATTTTTTTTTTAAATATTAAAATATATAATACAAATAAAACTAATAATTAATACAAAAACGAACGTCGCAAAGCTTCAATACAATTTGGGCTGGCCGTTGTGTTTTTTGAACTTAACTGTTTCGTATGACCGAACGAATTATCACTTAATATTGAAAGGCCAAAAATGTATAGTACACGGAACAATTCTATGATATATATATACAAGTACAGCTATCAAGAGACAATAATATTATTACCTATTAACGATAATAATATCCGACACCATTACCTATATACGTATTATTCGATAAGTAGATAATATTTATTCAAAGTGTGCCGTGACTTATAATAACTAATAATAATGTGCCGCGATGGGAAAAAGTTTGGGAACCGCTGGTCTATAGAAACTATTATAAAATATCCATTCGCTTTTTATAGCATACCGTAAATAAAATATATTGGCGTACCTACTGGTATATACGTATAAGCACTTACTCGTGAAAAAATTGGAGTTTCATTCTGTGGTTGTTAAAATGACAACGTAAAATATATCACCCGAAAACATGACAACGACTATAATGACTATATACGTGAGAGCCGGCCGATTTCCTCGCCACTTGACATTTTAGGTGCACGTTTTTTTTTCACCCGGAAAATGTCAACCGGCGTACTGTTATTAATACGTTTTTCCGGTCGTACAAATGTCAAAAACTATCATATTGTACACGTAATGAAAAGGAAGCAATATAAACTGCGAATGTGACATGCGTATGCAAAGTATAACAACAAAATATATTTGTGTATCGATTTGTTACAGTTACCTATATATAGGTGAAAATATTTTTAAACAAATTGTAATCATCAGCGAGGAACAAAATGCTAATCGAAAACAATGGCGAGAACAATAATTATTATTACCATCATCAACCATTTAATATTATCATCATCTATTCATCATTAGATAAATATTTATTTTTTTATATTTGGTAATTATAGAGTTTTTGGCCTACTTTAACTTAATCTGTCATGGCGCTGCCTCAATCGCACTTCGTCCTGTTTCGAAGACATTATTACCGCGTACCATATTCTGTACGATTTTTCTTCGCCCAGTAGAGCCGTCGCTTTTTCAGCCACGTCAATTGAGAGGTCGTTAAAGGCCAATCCCAAAGTAGTTCAGACATGTTAGTCGTGAAGAGAGGACATTCTAGGCGATTTCCAACCTCGATGCGTCCTGTCTAGAGCAATGAAACACAGTGTGTTTAGCTGAGTCAGATACCCATGGACACTTTGGACTCAGAGCCTTGCCCATCTGATGTCGGTAGAACTGGAAGCACCTGCAGTGTCCGGTCGTTACTTGCTTCATGTTGTATGTGAGTGGTATTTTGGGGAGAGTCCGCTCAGCCCGTCTCCCAACATCCGGTAAGAGGCGATGGATCCACTGTGCTTTCGTCGAAAACATTATGTACAACTACCCTGCATAATATAAGCTGCGGGCGATGTATGCGCATACACGATACAGACATATGTATTGATCAGAATTTGAGGTGTTACCAAAATACTTAAATATACATATTATATTTGAAGTTTAAATTAAGAATCTGCGTGGCTCGAGGTCAGCTCGATTTTTGTAAGATAGATTACTATACAAGTGTACGCCGTACATGTCTTTATATAAGAAGTAGCTATAAACCATTATGTAGTGTGTACATAGTATATCACGCCAATGCAGCAGCAGAGTTAAACACAAATATTTAAAAACGAATACCACAATGACATATTTACCGATCACGCCGATATCTTGATACATGTATGACTTATATCGTTATTTTGCTTTGACCTTTCACAAAAACGACGAGAAACACAAAATTAAAAACAAAAGAAAAAGAAAAATGTATTAATCACGTAATTTGTCTATATTACACTTGCATATAATATATTTATAATATATTTTATATACATCATTTACTGAAAGCTCACAAAAGTTCGTCGGCTGGAATCCCGCGGGAATTTTCAGTGTAGCTTTTTTCACCCCCACGGCGACGCTAATATAAATCGTAATTATACGCTTTTATATTAGTTTACTTATACTAGTGCCGGTCGTCGGCACTCGACGGTGTGTGTGTGTATATATTGTGTGATAGTATAGTGCCCTCCACTCGAGTTTCCGGTTCTTTCGCGGCGGCGGCGTTTCCTTCCTCTTCCGCCGACGGACCGATTTTATTAGCTCAGACCGCAACCGCCACCACCATGTGACGCACGAACGTCGTTTCGCTTACCAGGCGAAATTAAAAAAATACACAACAACCGCTACGCGGATTCCCTCAAAGTATCCAAAAAAAAAAAAAAAAAACCGAGAGGAAAAAACAAAATAAATAACCAAGACGACGACGTTGCGGTTTTGACTATTATATACGCGCTATGTACGTATACATATAATATTTACACACGCTGCAGAAGGATATTGGTGTGGCCTTCTGCGTAATGTCTCCGAGCGCCATATGGCGAACGGCCCTAATACGATTCGTCGTTCAAGGGGGTGGGGGGGGGGGAAGAGGCGAGGGTTTCCGTCTTATCCGGACAAAGTTTCCTGCTCCTCGCGGCAAGTGCGCTGCTGGCTGCTGCATGAGTGTTTCGTCGCAATTTGTGCCCGCCGCGAATGGGAAAACGATTTTTGATATACGTGTATATATATATACGTATACGTATACACGCACACATAGTTTATACATGTATAGTGTATATAAAATAGAATATACATTGTGCGCAAGTATATATGATGTGTTTGTGTGGGTACACACGCCGTTATGACGCCGCCGTGTTGAACACGCTGGGACCCGATGGATTCGAATATTGAAAGTTAACCGCTGTTACACGGATCCTGCTGCAGCAGTCACGAGAGTGGTGGCGGCAGGGCAGGATTAAATTTACGAGAAAATCGTTTTGTGGACGAACGCGAGTCGACGACGTTCGAATTATGAATAATTATTAATGTTATACACCTGTCAATCGCGATCTGGAATCGATTATGGTTATTATTAAATATATTATTATTATTTGTTTTTGTAATGTTATTGTCATCGTTTTGTGGTTTTAACTGTTTAAAATAACTTATGAGCTGTCGTGCAGGTCACTCACTGATTAAAAGCTTCATCTCCCCGAAAAAAAAAAAAAACTATGTAATTTTAAAAAAAAACCAATTTTGTGCAGATTTCGGTTGATACCAAATTGGTCAAAATACGCGTGCATTAATAAACATAATATTTTTTCGGACATAGTAGCTTATAAAATAACGACTGAAAATCTTAAGTTACGTTTAATTCATTTAGTTTTCGTGTTAACGTGTTTATGAGTGCATAATATGTATTATATTGAAAAATGTTTGAGCACGTCCTAGACACGTATATACAATATCGAATAATTTATTACGTTGTAAAAAAAATTGATTCAAACGAGTTGCATGGAAAAAGTTTTCAGCTTTAAATTTGTTCGCAGTGCATATTAGCTGTAAAACAACAGTCGCGCCACACGAAAGTACTTAAAGAATCTCTCATCACGCACGCGCAATCCGATTATTCGGAGTGAATAATTTTATTGTATAGTAGGTATATAGCTGCAGACAACGAGTCGAGAGAATATCGAGAGACGGGGAGAAAGAATCAGTGAACAAAGGACCGTCGGGAGATTTCGGGAATTCGGAGGCGGAAAAGTCGTGAAAAACCCGAAAAGTGCGCTCTGGTGCTACGTGATTTTCCCGGGTCCGAAGGCATTAAAGCCCATTACGCGGTATATCGGGACGGGGATGAATTATAAATGCGACGTGATCTTTCATGTTTTATTTTTATTTTGGTTTCCGCTCTTTCCCTCCTACTCTCTCTCCCACCCTTACACCACCCACGACACTATTTTTGGGAGCTCAACGTACTGTGCAGCACGGACATGGCGTGGCGCCGCCGTCATTAGAATAGACCCGACGCGCGAATATCCGTTGGCGAACCGCATTAACCCGAAAGCGGAGGATTTTTTCCTCATCCGCTTCGCCCGCCGTTCGCGATTTTTCCGCGCGAAAAATCACCGCCAGGCGCTCCGGTTCGGTCTCGTCGAATTCAAAAGCTCGAAATCTCTGGGTGGTTTTTTTTTTTTAACTCCACCGACGGAATAATTTATTGCCGCCGCCCGAATAGGCTGAGCGCAATAAAGCAGCCTTTTCTGTAGTGTATATATATATAATTGTACATATACTATTTACTGTGCGCGCGCACACAAAGCTCTTAATTATAACGGCGCTCAGGATTGGACGACGGCGTAAATGGCAAAAAAAAAACATAACAAAAATAAATAAATAAACCGCCGACCTGTGGAAACGTTGTCGGTGATTTTCCTTTCATTTTTTACCCTTCTCTTTCTTTGGCTTCTTCCGTTTTTTTTTTTATATTACTGCTACAGCAGCAGCTATAATAACACGTTTCGATCGTTCGTTCGACGCCAATATATACGAGACTATGATAATATTATATTGTATACCTACGCCGCAAGCGACGATTTGTGTGTCATTAGTATGTGTTTGTAACTTAGAAGCGTACGAATGAGTGATAAATTAAAAAAAATCATCACTTGTTCCGCTTCGAGAATCTTTGACAATCTAAAACACATAATATTATAATACACAAAAAACTCCAAGGAAGGCAGAAAATTATATGAGCACGAAGCTGTGACACTTTAATATTATGGCAATGAAAACACGTGATTATTTTATGTTATAGTTCATGTTATTGTCACACATTGATAAGGGAAATTACATTTATTTTCGTTATTGAGCATACAGATGTGAAAAATTTAAAAATTCACCATTTGTTCCGCTCACGAGAATCTCTGTCGATCTTAAACATATAATATAAACATAAAAATATATTGTATTCATGTAATTGAATAGCCCCATACTATTGCTGATATTTTATGATTAACAAACCATTTACTTTTCTTTCAAGAATTTTTTTGAAGCCATTTAAATTTGAAACATGATAGTATAAGATCAATTTTCATTATAATAATGACTTGTAAATTTTGAAACCTGATTTGCAATTATTACTTAAATTAGCCAAGGTTCTTTTGGTACCGGTTTGGTCTAATTAGGTTAAAATTAAAGGGATTACTACACACTATATAGTTGCGTCCCCGAAAAATATAAATTAAGCTGGTAGTTAATTCAATAGTGAAACACCAGTTATTAGCTATAATGGCATAAAATACGAACTAATACTATCTATATACACACGATGCTAGATGTATAACAAAAGTAAATAATCATATTTTATGATCATAATTTATTTTAGATTTTAAATGGAGAGAAGAATGTGATATGTAAATTGATTTTACAATGATGAGTGATTTTTTAATTAATTTGTTAATTTTTGTGTTTCAAGACACTTTATCTAGTACATAAAATACTCTAGTCATTAACTTTGGGGGAAGTTTCCGATGCAAAATTGGTTTTATAGAACTATACAGTTGACCGTTTTGGATGATGGAAACAAAAAATTCTCAGTATTTTTTTAAAATGTTCGAGAAAAACAAAAAAACCAATTACGAAACTAAAGAAATTTTAAATAAGATAAATATGTATAACAATTTTTTGGTAACCTAGTCATAAAAAACTCTATTACTGTACCAAATCATAGTATTGATAGTATTTTTATAACTTTTTTTTTTCATCACGCCAACGGCCGATGGTCGCCCACGACCACATTGACTCGTTGTTTGAAATGTTAGGCTTTTAATTCATATAAAAATGAACTTCAAGAGCCATACCTCCTAGGCAGCTGCAGGCTGCGAATCATATTGTGTACCACTCACGAGTGATTTAAAATTGTTTCGTCTATGGATGACCTGCAAGATGTTGTATGGGGTTGGAAAGAGGGCGGTTCTTCAATTATGAATTCGTATAAAAATTGCAATTTTTTTTCACATAGACTAGGCTATATTGTAATACTCGTACAATAGGTAGGTACTTATATTATATAACATTTGACAATAATGTTATAAGCAGACATTGTTGGCAACTATACTTGGTTTTTGAAATACACATATTTTTCTAAAACGTCATACCTAAACGTCATATTATATAACTGCAGCAAATCCTTATTATTTTTGTTATTTTTATGTTGTGTTATACATTTTTTTTTAAAAGAGTGTGTGATAAATTCCAGATCTCGGTACTTAAATTTGAGACCAGTAGTCAGACAGTAATAGCGGAGCTGGGTATATTATTACACTGCTCCGATGAGATCGATCAATGCAATTATTTCCTTCTGCAGTACTCGTAGTTATTCTTATAAGTTCAGTAATTTTGTCCCGTCCCGAAGTGCACTTGTTTTTAATTAATCTGTTGTGATAATATAACAAATTGACGATAATTATTCAATTTCACTGATATATTATACATATTATTACATAATGATATAATTTAACGTTTTCTCGTTGTACTTATATAAAAAAAATGTCTTAATAATAAGTCTGAAAATATCATTTAATGACAATATTTGAAAAATCTAACCATTAAGTATTTTTACCAACCTAACCATCTATTTAAGTCTATAAATATTTAGTGGGTATATCATATATTTGTGCATTGTGCCCAATGTGACTCGTGTAAACTATTTTTTTTTAACATAGACTAATGTAAAGGATAGTGACACTGTTGTTAGGTACGGTTTGGATATATACATACGAGGATAAACAGGTTGAAAGTGAGATTTTCCCTGTACATATATATAGTACTAAAGTATAGCTTAAAAGTATTATTTAGGTAATATAGGTATATTGTAAATATTATAATAGACACAGATTATCTTTTTCTCCAGCTATTGATATATGGTTTCACATTTTAATTCTATTATTTAATACGACATTTTAACTTTTAAGTTAAAACCTCTAATGTCAACTAGATATAAAGTTATTCGTTTATGATTGCTTTGTATGGAAATGGTAAATCTAAACATACGAAATAAAATATATTTTAGTAATAACACAGTTTGTATATATGTTTTATTATTATAAATTTAAAAGCGATAGTATAAAAATAAAGTTTTTGCAATTTTCTAGAAAACTGCAGATGGAAACTTTCAAAAATAAACTCGCCAAAGTACCATCTGTATTCAATTTAAAATATAAATATATACATTTATATGGTTTCATAAAACTTTTGAAGCCCTTTTACTGCCTCAAAAAGTGATTTCCTAACAAAAAACACATCATCATTGTATAAAATCAATTGCTTCATAGCTCCGTCCGAAATCTAATATACAATATTTCACATCTCAGACATCATTGAGTAATAAATAAATATTGTTACAGAAATAATAATAATAATAATAATAATAATAATAATAATAATAATAATAATAATAATAATTATAATAAAAAAAAATATATAATAATAATAGTAGTATAATAATAACGATAGTAATCTTACATCAAAATTGCTTGATAAAACGTACAGTTTATCACATGTTTAGGTACATACATTCAAGTACATTCAAAATATGCATCAGTATAATATATCCATTACATAGGTACTTACGTAGAATTACCTACTAGTAATCATTAACTAAAATTAAGTGTAAACAATGAATTATATTATATTATATGTTGTGTATTTTAAATTTTGCTGGACGGAAATTAATAGGATGGGATGATTATGAAATTATAATAAAATATGTTTGTTTTAATTAAGTTGTCTATAATTATTAGTTTTTACACATTTATTATTGGGGTTTGTTTTATTTTTCTTTCCATCTGCTATTTTTAAAAATGTTTTTACTATAAAAAAATTATTTTTAAGTACACAAAGTTAGAAAACAAAAACAATAAGAAAATCGTTAAGAAACGTGTGTATATATATTATATAGTTGCAGTTCTATCACCTAACCTAACCAAAACGAAGAATAATAATTCTATACTCTTCTATAGGCATATATTCTATACAAGAAAAAAAATAGTCATACTCACAATAATATTATAAGTGCATTTTAAGTATTGAGTTAGTATAAATAAATTAAATAAAAGTTTCAACATAATCGCACGTGGAATACCGCAGCTATACACTATAACGCATTTACGTACAAAAATCTCAAAATAATGTAGTACATAAAATGGTTTCAAAATGTATCATTCAGACAAAACGGGAAGACTCAATTTAAAAAAAAAAAGGTATTTTGACAGCAATTTTGATTTCCTCTGTATTGCCGTTGTTCGCATATTATAGAACACAACGTCTATCCCATATTTTCCTATACATAACAATAATAATATTATAATGTATTAAATTCGCATTAAAATAGTCTCGTGACTTGATATGGCGGCCAGTTTGGAGCACAAAGATGAAGGTCGTCACCGCTTGTGCGTGCCAGACGTTTTTTATACTCGTATTAAAGCGGTTTTATATAATAACACGTCTGTGCACATATTTTCATAATATATAATTGATCTGGATTCGAAAAGAAAACGAACTTCGATGGCCGCGCTGCAGTCTCGTCGACGAAACGTATTACCCAATGGCCATAATAATAATATACTAATAATATGATATGCAATGGTATATAATATAGTAATGATACGATAGTCATCTACTACTGTGCGTTTGTGCCACTCTCGAGTATATATAATAGATTACGAACGCACACATCGAATGCGTATATTATGATATATAATTTAGTGTTTAATAAGCCCAATTATGTGCACTTTCAATATTTTATTTTTATCACATTTTAATAGGATTTTTATTGCGTTACTATCCGTTTGCAAGTTACTGCTACGCACACATATATTATAATACGAGCGGCTTTATTGAAAATCAATTACCAATCAATTCGCATATATTATAATGTGGGAACATTATAAATGCCGCTGCTGCTGTTGTGGTATATACAATGTACGCGACACGGTCGTGGTAACAGCTACTTATATGTGTATAAAATTATATTATTATATTCCGTATGCTCGACCATACGCCGCCGTGAACTCCATATGTTTACGATAATAATAGTCATATATATGATTATTATTAGTATTATTATATGTAAGTTAGACGCCACGTGTACTCGTTTGCGCCAGTGTCCATTGTCTCAAGAGCGCTAGTCGTCGTACACATAGGTACATATTCGTGTTTAGAATCGTCTTACATACAGACGTATATATGATAATCAGTGGCGCCCATTCCTAAATAGTAAATAGATAGGTACAATGTGTGTGTGTATGTGTGTATAACATATTAAAATAGATAATATGAGAACGGATAAGCTATTCCTATGTTATCAAAATAAGAGGTCGCGGTCCTCAGTGTGCAGGACGAGAGACAGACTGCTATTATATAGTGCTCTTAATCCTGCAGCTAAAGGTTTATCAATTTATCATTTATTTCATTTGTTATATAATTGATAAGACTCCTTAAAACCTCAAAGTAAAAGCGTTTTAAATTCGGGTGGTCTATCTAGGTTAGGCTATTCTGTCTATACTGTATGATAGTATTATAACATCAAATAGCTATACACTATATTATTAAAACAAGTGTGATGTTGGTATCACTAATTTATGCAACGGCCAGCCACCTATTTGCCTTTTATTTTAATGATTCATCAATAACTATTAATTAATAAAGGTATCACCATAATTATTTTAAATTTATCTTTTTTGTATAAACTATAATTTATTCACACAAAAGGTCGTGAATCCAAGTGCAATGAATACTTATAATATACGTTTTATTATTTTTACTGACATTTTCTGTAGAGTGGGATATTTTTACGTTATTTTTACATTTTTTACATTCCAGACAGTTCATTAAATTATGTAGTCAATCACAACGAAATAATAAATAATTAATTATACTGGCGTGGGTACCTCTAACCTCCCAGATAAGTCTGGCCTTCGGTGTAAGATAGTACACCATCGCTAGTAAGAATGTACATGTCTTGGTTATTTGGTTGAATGATTCCTTGCAGCAATCTTCTATTTCCACTTCCTTTTTCTTCTTCATTACCGCATAATACATACCCTCATCAATCCGTCCCTGACCCACAGTACTACACTGATAATCGATTGAAAATTTCGATTAGAATTGAATGATTATCACACTTGTGTTTATTTACTCTCACGTATAGTATGCGCGCCATCAAATAACGACCATAATTAATTACTAGAAGATCTTGGCCTTATGTAGGTGTTATTACTTATGATTTTTAAGCAATTAGCAACCGCATTTTCGTGACATTGTAAGTTACAAACGGCGTATCTATCGATATTATACGTGAGTAAAAGAAAACCATTAAATGGTCGAGGATAGGTAGGTACACACAATAATAGTTGTTTAACGCACTTTCTAATTAACAGATAATAGTGTCGAATACAAATTACAATAATATTATGTTATACTTATAATATGTGAGATTGGAGTGAAAACAAAAGATGCCCCAAGAAAAACCCCAATTTGTATTTCATTATTAATGTTTAAGATAACATAATATACTATTCCAACCTGCAACAACATACGCCAAGCTATGTTTTCATAACACACAACGTATAGTTTTTTGGTCGACGAGTTCCCGGAGTCGTATTATAAAATATTTTTTTTGTTTTGTGTAATTATTGGTACCTGCACACTGCAGTAATACTTAATTTATTATACGCCTTGGAGAGCGAACGGCGTGAATATAATAATTAATGATATAATAAACTGCTCTATCACACATCTACCTATACTCGTGGGTATTTTGTATTGTTTATTGTATTATCTCACACTGCTAGCTGATACAATACGAGTGCGTAATCGTATGTCACGTGTCCACAAAAATCGGGTAGGCACATAGAAAAAGTAAGTGAAGTTATCTCGCACACGCAAGGTAGAAGAGATAAAAAAATTGCGTCCGGCAAACAGGATTCAAAAATATTTACAGGGTACTCAGTTATAGTAAAGAGTGTACCCTGTTTTCGTAGACACACGGTGTATACTCACACGAACACTAACTGCACATAACACAATAATATGTTATACAATAAAAATAACATTGTAATATCGTTTATGATTCGCCGCGCCGAAAGCTGTCTGTCGGCAGCGCTCGCTCTCCGCGCACAAAACTTATTGCGTTTCGGGTACTGATTTATGTCATATTATAAATCATTATTATTACTATTATTATTATTATTATTATATACCTACCTACATAATAATAATATTATTACGAGGCCGCGATCCGACGCGTGCGCGCCGACAATCGATAATATTATTATTATTTCCGAGCGGCCGATCGTGCGTCTCTCGGACAAACACGCACACACGAAATCCACCAACGTCCCCTCACGCGCACGATACATCGTAATATTCGTTCCACAACAACAATATTATTATATCTTTATAAATATTATTATTATTATATTATAATATGTTGAAAATAAATTTTCCTCTTCACCTCGACGCCGCCGCCGTCGCGAGGACTCCGCAGACGCGCGAGCTATATTATATGCGTATTATAGAGTTTCTTCGTCGGCGTATTACACACACACACGCACACATATATTATTTTATAATTAAAAACGGCCATTAAAACACGAAAAGGCCCCGGGGGTCGGTTAATAGGCGGGTTCCGGTGCGAGGCTGCCGCAGCGGACCCGAGCGCGCGGAGACCTCGTCGCTGGAACAACCGGTAATATCTTAATCAAATTGCTCGAAAAGTAAGGTAGAAAAAATTAAATAAAAATAAAAAATATAACCACCGCCATAATGGCTCTATTGCCCATCGCCGTCGCCGCCGTCGTCGAGCACTCCCACTTTGCCAGCGCTCGCCGCGGTAGCCTCTGGACAGACGTCGTCGTATATATGCTGCTGCTGCGGGAGGAGCAACGACCACGTTGTATATTATTATTATTATTATTATCATTATCTATATCGTATATTATCGTAAGTCGCGCAACAACCGTGGTAGTAGTACATAAAGGTACCTACGTTTTATGTGTGTAGGCGCTTAATGTGATTTTCGGACAAAACGAATCATCATCGGCGTTAGGTCGTTTACTGCACGTGCGTACAACAGGTGATGTACCGACGTGTGAAATATAGTATTATTATAAATTTTAACGATAATCGAGCCGTGCGGTGTACTGAAGAACTGCAATTTTTCATATTTATTATCCGTTCACTTTTTGTAATGAGTCATAATGCTATACGTCGGTTATTTTTATTGCCACGACCGAGGCGGATATCGCTAGTCTGACGATCATTATAAATTATTGTTGAGGTGTGAGTTTTGATGAGATGTTTACACCGACGTTGTATTTGTATCTCGATTAGTCGCAACACCTAATAAGTTGCGGTTACAAACACAAAGTAGCACATAATAATGAATGTCAATTTTCCGTTATTAATACCTAACTATTATTAAGGAACTGTACAACGTGTTGAAATTTACAAGTGTCATTTTCTCGTATATCATATTATATTCGTAAATACATAATTTTTTTTTTTTTTTTTGATTTAGTAAATTTTTTTTATTATTTGAAAACACAATACAGACAAAGTATTTAAGAAGTAATAAAAAAATTACCTAAACCTTTAAGCTATAAGCTTGTGGTGGTGTAGGGAGTGGCAGTACAACAATAAGTGATTTTATTAATTACTTAAATAAAAAAAAAAAACTACTAATAACAAACAAACACTCTAAAATTAAAATAACTAGAAACGAAAAGTATACATTTTTCTTATAGTAATAAACACTACCTTAGTTCAGTAAATAAAACATTTTTTATGTATATATATTTTTTTTTATATTAGTTTTATCATTAAAAATACTTTTTTTAACATCAATTGACAAAGCGTTAAACAATTATTAAAAATGTTTCTCTATTTCAAGTCATTTTTTTATCATAGAGAAGTTTTTGGGCTGAGTACAACTTTTTTTCTAATCGAATTCTGCGAGGCCGGTTTTCGTAGCGTTTTGTTCACTGCCAAAGAGACACAAAAATACGATAATAATTTGAAAAATGTGGAGTTAAATCCCTAACAAAATGGAGCATGTTATCATAGATATTTTTTTACTGAACTATTTACTCAAAAATATGTTATCTACATGACTCTTAAATTTTCCTTGCAAAGGAAAAATATCGAGTAGCACGATACTTATAATACCTACCTACGTATAGGAAATTTTTATTTTTGTATTGAGCCACTATAAAAAAAGTATTTTAAGTTAAATTATAATATCTATTAAAAAAAATTACACCAGCCAGGAAGGCGCATCCAGCTGAGCAAATCGATTTTCGGCTTTTCAGTGGACTTGTCTGAATACATTATTATATTATATTATGTCGGAATCGTCAAACGGGTAAAAACAGTATTGTTTTACTCCTCGGGACATTGTAATTTCAACACATAAACGCCATGGCTTACCTATGCACGATATTACAATATGTGCATTGTGCATATATCGTCACACACGGATGTCACGCAACACGAATAATAATAGGACTGCAGTCGATTATTGTTTGCTTAATATTTTCATTTTAGGCGATCGCGTTGGATTGGAAACCATCGAACGGAGGCGGCTGCACCACGAATATTGTAATAATATGTAATATTATTATTAGCCAGTTTGGTCGTCGAAATCGATTAAAATACTTACACATACCCGTATACTGTGTGTACCGGCTTTCGGTGTGAATGATTCATCGAATGACCTGTATTGAGTAATGTTTAATATGCGTATATAAAAAAAATAATAAACCAACTAGATGATAGCATATATAAACGTGAACCAATAAACGAAAATATACGATCAAAACTAATGGATAGGTACTTAAAATTTAAATTGTTGTTCCTATTAAATATATATACGCGCGTGTAACATATAAAAGCATAGGAAAAATGTGACACAACAAATAGTCTCGAAGAAAAAATAAAACCTATCGGAGCTGTGTAATATATAATGAACAAGATCAATATAATTATTATTATTTGCCGTATAGAATAATTTTTTTTGATAAACAAAACGATTATATTATAATGCTGTTGGGTCAAGTAATTTTTAAATAGCTAAACATAATATTATATACATACCAAATTACCAACGTACAACAAACATTTCATGACTTTCAGACGTTTTCTAATTTTTCCAGTAAAGTGAGTTGTGTGGTATTTACGATGTAAAAGACCCACACAATTTAGTTTTAAATTGCTTATTTTAAGATGTTAAATACATTTTTATGTCGTTTTAAACGTTGATTAAAATTATTTATACGAGTAGGTATACTGTAATTTATTTATTATATAGGTATATAGGTTTTATACCTATTACCTACATATAGTGTGCCTATTTATTTGTATAACTTACAAGATTTATAATATTACACCAGAAAGTCGATTTCGATTTGGATGGTGATTAAAACTTGAATTTCATCGTAATCAATTACATACAATTATGATTTTAAGATTAATCATTATTATTACTATAACTAAAATACCTATTATAGTTATTGTTATGCGTACAATGATATGATTTCTTTCGAAGCAACATTTAAATTAATAAAAGTATAGTTGCAGACAAACGGTAAATTCGTTTTTTAGAGAGTACGTGTATTGTAACAAAGTTCCACTTTTATTTTTTTGTTGCGTACAATTCTTGGTCATTAATAATAATAACTTGTTATCAGTTACCGATCGCTGTGATAACAAACAAAATATTACTTGGCCGATCGGGTACTCATCTTCGACCATTATTTTAGACTTCGGAAACTCGAACTAAAGATCCAACAATGGCAGCAAGAAACATGTGAATCGACATAATAATGGTGAGTTTTTTGGGCAAGTAAATATATTCTCGAGTTATCTGAGATAGAATACTTGTTTATCTGCAAGCCTAAAAGTTGCTTACCTAAATAATGATGTAATTATTTTACACCACACAAAACACTGCTTTATTTTTACATTCACCGAAGATAGTGGCTTAATTTCAGTTTTTGTTAGACTATAATATTATAATTTATAACAATCACTTACTCATTTGTTGACCCAACATTTTTTTTATGCAGATCTACATAGTATAGTTGGTATATATATTAGGTATAATTGGTATTCATTATTAACTAGATAATCGACCAGATTCAGAAGTACTCAAATAAATAAACTGTTTTGTCAAATACTTTTATAGAAAATGTGTAAATTAGGTACATACAGTAACTACTTTAGTCAATAAAAACATGTCTCTATCATCAAAAATAATGGGGCAAATGAATGAACGGAAATGGAAATAGAAACATGATTATTTACATAATAACAGTATGGATATTGTATTTAGCGAATAGATCTCACCTACTATTCTGATTATGTTGGAATTGTAACGTTTTGAGAACTTGTACTACGCTGAATGTAATCATTCTTACATGTACACCACACCGCACACTTGCACGCAAATTTTGAATTTCTTAAAATAAAGATCCATGTTGCTCGTTGGCCGTTGCAAGTACACGGTTGAAAAGTTGTGTGATTGCCCGTCAAGTATACCAACACGGACACGGCGGCCGGTTAGTAAAAAATAAAATAATTACAAATTTGTTTATCAAACATACATTTTGACGGTGGCCTTAAAAACAAACCTTTTTATAATTTTTAAAATGTAACTATTCGATGTCCAAGTAAATACTGTAGACTGTGACAAATGTCCCTGCTGTTGCCCCCCTTCAAAAAAAAAACGACGTCACTGATCGAAGAATTCAATATAAAATCGGTTTATTTTTAAGTATAAAATTAAGGTCAATTCATAGAACATTCCTATGCTGTGTGTAATCCCGGGTTTTTGTTAGATTATTTAGATTAAGACGACTCGAGTGGAACACCGCCGTATGCAGCTACACTCTTGAATTCGATCGCAATTGGATTTCTATCGAAGGCAGCCGAATCCCTGGCTCGGGATACACAGAGATAGGATATAATAAATTTTGTCTGTTTGCCGGAATCGCTTGTAATTCGATATTTTCAAGCAACCGTTCACGATCAAACATCGTTACATAAATCATCGTACGCGTATGTTTTATTTCGACGACGACGGCGTAATGGACTTTTAACGCATTTGATACACTGCTGTATTTCCTATATATACACATACGGCGAGTGTTTGTATAGTACACGTAAAAAAAGGACGTTTCAGTCGTATTTGTGATTTATCGATAAATGTACATAATATGTATATGTTGTAATATATGGCTTGAGGGTGAGACAGTATTGACGGATTAGGGTATTCGGATTAATGGCGTCCGAACAAAACGGCTATATCGATAAATATACGCATATATGTGTAACATTACGTACACCATATTATTATTATTATTGTAATTCTCTACACGACGTATGAAACGAAGACCTTTTTCGGACGACGACACGTACGTCCGACGGAGCTTACAAAAATAATAATAATAATATAATATATTATATGCTATGTTTGTGTAAATATCAATATATTATATGGTCCGTTCGAATCGTTCACTGGCGATCCCCGCACGTGAATGTGACCTCACCAAACGATTCTTATAATATAATATATATATATATATATATATTTATATATAATATACGTCGTGAGTAAACCATGCTTACATATTATTTGGTATTATACCTATATGTATATAATATTATAATATTGTATTATATACACCGTGTCCGATTTTAATGTATATACATATATATTATATGGCTTCGACCGGACGGACGTCGTAAAATACGAGTTCCAAAACGAAATTATTATCTCCAGCCAAACGTTTCGGATAATGACGCGAGCGGCTCCGTGTATTATAATGTATATAATATATTATTTGATGATATACTTACGTTGTATATTATATACGTATACGTGCATTTTTTATGCCTCCGAAATTATTATATTTAAACATTTATTAGCATAATATCCTGGGATCGTATGAATATAGTACCACTCGAACGTCTTATATAGATTGTGAAATGAGTATAATATTATACATACTATATTATGAGTACAACACATGAACAATTATCGTGTAAATTTAAAGTTAATTGAACGCTCGAAATTGATATATCGAGCAGGTAAACATGTTAAAAATAATTGCTATACGCAATATATGTATACCTATTATTTGTTTAAACTTAAAATTATAATTATGTATTAAAACGTATCTATACAATGTATACATGATATAATATTTCGTGCTTCTACATAAACGTTAGATGTGTGTATATAATTTATAAAATAATATAATAACATAAAGCCGGTGTGTCGAATATTATAACGAGTTGACGCAACTATGCCGAAAATAAAGGGTCGAGGCAGAACTATTTTTTTTTTAAATTATCTATGCATATATATTTTTTTTTATTAAAGAAAAAGCCTCGATAACGCGACCATTGGCTTGAAATCTATATACTATATTACAGACAACGATCAAAATTGTTTATAAGATTCATGTTATTTTCATCAAGACTTGAAAATTATTCAATCGGAAATTGTAGGCCAATTGATAAATATAATATAAAATATGTTAAAATGTATTATATTGATGAATACAAATACATAAAAACGGGATAATTATAATACTGAAACTCGAATGCATAGTTTCACAAAAGCACCTACGTATACCGAATGTCATTAATAATTATAATTAGGAGTGTTTTGGCGATGCAGTTTTGTGCAAATTGTTTACTAGTTTGATGGAAATGGTACCTTATTAGCTAGACTGACAAAACTGGTAACCAGGTTGCTGAAAACTGCATCTCCAAAACAATCCCAATACTATTTAGCAAGTTAGAGATATTGATAAAGAAAACAATTTGCAGGAAAATATTGAAGAACATATAAAAATATAATCATATAAAATAATATGATTAAATCGACGCATCGTCAAGTTATTGGTTTACATATTTTCGATTCTCCTCTCAAATCGAGCCTAAACTGTATGACCAAAAGCCTTATTTCAGTGCATATATAGTTACTATTATAGTACAGCTGTTGCTGCGTAAAAAGAAAACCGTTCGAATCCATTGTTTTATGTATGGTAAATCGATCAGTACTCACGGACACCACTGTGTATATAAGAATATTATTATATACCGAGGCGACGACCACATCGTATACCGGTCGGAAACCAGTAAAACCACTGATGCTGGATTGAGAGAACCAAAGCAATAGATCACGTCCGGCGGTCGGACGAAGCTTTAGCCTGATGCGGTGCACGCATATAATATTTGTATTATAGCTGCTGAAGGTATCCCACGCGAATTTTCAGAGACGTTCGCGAGCTTAAAATATAGGACTATCGATTGAATCGTATTTTATTTATTATTATTTATACATACCTAGGCCATTTCGCACGCGGCTCGTGGATTTGTTATATTTATTTATTTTTTAGGTACACAATGCGCCACGTGTGTTAAGGTATTATATTATGCGTTATGTAGTATACCTACGTATATTATTATTATATACTGTGGTAACCGGTTATATGGTTGAGGAGACTACGACGCGGCGACAATGGAATTTTGGTAATTTTGTTATAATATTCGGCGTAGGTACCTATATTATAATATATTAATATACATATTGTAAACCGCCACGTCGAGGCGGTCGATTGAGTAATCATATTCTATGATAATATTAGTTTCGGTGTGTGTAAGGCGCTGTTTTTCAACGAATAGACAACTTGATCTATGACCTCCGTGCGGCGTACACACGAAGGTATTCCAGCTTCGGCTTCGGAATACATACCTACAGTATCCAGTATTATAATTATAATTTACAGATATACCATACTTTAGATAACTATTATAATACACATATTATTATAATAAACCTACTTGATAACAGCCGAGTCCTTCCATCACGCCACACGGTCGGCGCGTAAACGATACCGTCTAATGAGTAATAAAAGATAGTGATTTGTATGAGCAAAAAAAGAGAATTATCAACTGGTGGGTGATGGACGACAATTAACAACATAACATCATCTCGACGAAGAGCAAAATCCGATGCGAACCGATCTAGAGTGAAGAAAGCTCGGCGAGAGTATAGTAATATAATGCAGCAGTGCTTTTCTACTTTTTTACGACGAGACGACCAAATTGAGGTCCATAGAAAAGGCCACAATCAAAACTTTTAAAATAATATTATAAACCTATATGATAATATGTGTAAATTGATAATGAGACTATCTTCATGATAGTTATTACATTGTTTGTTTTATCTGTGGTTTTTATTTTTTACCAACACGTCATAACGCCATAATAATGTCGTATATATTTTATACTTTGAACTCGCACAATATAAATAAACAATTTTTTTGGCGACACACCGGTTTAGGACCGCCTTAATATAATATGCTCGTACATTTGTATTGCAAAGCGTTTGTCAGACATAAGCGCACAGTCGCAGAAATAAATACGATACAATATTATATTATTATCGCGCATATTTTATCGTATTACGAAATTATTATTATAAACCAAAAGCTATAATGATACGAGTGTCGAGTGCGGTTTGCTACGGCGGAGACCGCGACTATCGGGGCGACGACGGTCCAATCGGATTAAAATAAGGACGTTCGGTCTTTTCGAATATTGGGGCCCGCGAATATACATATATCCGGCCAGATAAATAACTATATATCGCCGAGGATTACGTTCAATTATAAGCGCACTCGCAATACTCTCTGGGACGTATAACAATACAATATATACACACTTGCATATATGTATACTTAAGTCCGGTTGTCAGCGCGCCGAGAATTCCCTCTCTATACAAGCTGCAAACGCGATTATATATTAAACTCTCTGGAAATTTCTACGAACGTTTTCCGAGACGGACCTAATCCAAAACGATCTCCAAACGAAAATGTATTTAGGTATTATGTCGAAAGATGCGTGAGATTCGGTCACGAGAATTGACTTGCGAATGATTAATAATATTATTATTATGTATTTTATATGACGTTTCATTATATGTATATTTATAGTGAAGATAATAATATTATGGCCACAGCGACATTGCGAATTTCACAGTGGCTATAATAATATTATCATAATACATCATAATTATTATGAGTCCCCGTTGTTTTCGTCTACATTCCGTTATCCTGTGTAATATGATCCTACTGAAAATTCAAAATTCACACGACTATAAATAAATATATGGGAATACTTGAAGACAATTAGTGACTTAACTTTTGGACTAAATTCCCTACGCTGGAAGACATATCTGGTTGTTGTGAGTTATAAGGTCCTTTATAATATTATTTAAAAACAATTATGTTATTTGTTGTCTTGTTGAGTCAGACTGCTCATAGCGTGACTTATAGAAAATATCCCTGCAGTGTGCATATTATATAAATCAAAAGACAAACATGCAACGTCTACGATGCAAAGTTGCAACAGATGATCCAAAGTGCAGTTAATAAAATTAGAATTGTTACAACTGTCTAGCTCAGTGGTTTTCAAACTGGGTGCCGCGGCACACTGGTGTGCCGCGAGTATGCACTAGGTGTGCCGCGGTTTTTCCATAAATTACCGATTGCATTGAATTGCGATATAAGAAAATAAATGCTTTCAATCTCTATGGATTTGATATATATTTATATATTAATAAATCGACAGTTTGTAGGAATAAAGTGATTAAGATAAGTAATCTCAGATAACTATTGAACTATAAAAAGTATAGGTTATCCGTTATATTGTTAGACCTCTGGCAGTATATCCGTCGCAACCGGCCTGGACGTTTATGTCGTATTCGTAGAATAGTTCGTATCGTACGAGTATTTAAAAAAAATATATTTGTGATATACATTTACATATATTTATAATTATTATAATCATGGATAAATTTGTTACTCGTTCTGTTGACAATAATGCGTCAGTAAGTCAACAACCAAAAAAAAAAATAAAATACAATATTCGTCAGTATCACGAAGATAACTTAAAAATGGGATTTTCTTGTACTGGTGATACAAATAATCCTCTTCCATGGTGCGTTGTATGTGGTGAAAAATTGTCAAATGAAGCAATGGTGCCCAGTAAACTTAAACGTCATTTGTTTACTAAACATTCACATTTGATCGACAAAAATATAACATATTTTCAACGTTTATTAAATTCACAAAATTAATAAATTTAAAATTAATAATTATGACTGGGTACGAGACCCTTTTAATGTGTCTATTAGTGACTTGGTTGATTTAAAACTTGTTGAAGAAGAAAATCTCTGTTCAATCAAAAATGATCGAACATTGCAGTTGAAATTCAAAGAGATCACTCTCAATAAATTCTGGATATATGTTTCTAAAGAATATCCAGAGATATCTATAAAAGTGTGCCGTGAAAATTTTTTGAAGTGTACGGTGTGCCGTGTATAAAAAAAGTTTGAAAACCACTGGTCTAGCTGATATTATAATATCATGGGTGTCTGAAATACGGTGTCAAAAATTTACGGTCTGAGTGAAGATACAGGAAAACGATTGAAGCACAGTTTGCAGTGTACCACTGAAACAAGGCGCATATGCGCAATACACCTGCGCAGAAACTTCTTACGACTTTATATGTGCACACGCACTCCTATATCGTATTATTATTGTATTTGAACGTAATATGCGTTGTAAAAATATTATCGACGGTGAAAAGTCATCGACGTCTGAACTGCATAATATTATCGGTGATCGTCATCCTGCTGCCGCATCGGAGGCGGCTTTAAATCCGATCCTTTGAACGTGCTGCGGCGGCGGCAGTAATTTAAACCGTGTTATTTACGTGTCTCTCTCGTATACACATATTCCGCGAACCACGGTGCAACATGCTGTAATAATATAATATAATATATCGTATCGTTTTCCGGCCGACACACACACGCACACACGTGTACTCGTGTAATATACTTACTCAAAACGACGTCTTTGTCAGTCGGGTTATAATATAGTTATAGGTACGCAATCGTAAACGAGCAAAATACATATATATATTATATATATTACATATATGTATATTTATATAGCTAAATATACACGATTTTATAGGATAACAATTTAGGCACATCCGATATTTTTTTGTTGGGTTTCCGACTCGATATCCCGCAGCAGCCGTTTTCTGTACCTTCTAACTATAAAATATATTTAAATCTAATAAACTCGTTACGGTCTAATATAGGCCCCAATAATATCGTGTAATGACGCCAGCGTGTGTAGGCACAATACGATAATAATATAATGTTCTCAACCGCGTATATATACCATATATTATACAATGCTATAATATGTTGTCGACCACATCACAAGGATCCATCAATATAGGCAGGTACGTAGGTTAGATGCCTACCTAGAATATTATAGGTACCTATATATACCAACTTTACGTATACGTATAATATTATGATATATATTATTATGCGCGTCCGCCCGACGTCTGTTCCCCGGGCAAATGATATTATTATAATACGCGTACGTTATCGTTACATTACTGTACGTTTATATATACGCGGAACACGAAGGCTCGACATCATGCTGTATACCGACAATGATATATATTCCAATACCCCGAGATAGGTACCACATATAAAATACGTGTATATATATATAATATAATATAATATTATGTTCGTCGGACGTATACATATATATTTGTACATATTATACATTATAGGTGTATAATGTATATAAGCGCGCGCATGTGTGTGTGTGTGTGTGTGTGTGTGTGTGTGTGCGTGGCGCGATGTGGTTCCCACGAAAGACTTACATATTATTATACACACACGCATTGTGTCGCGCTGCTCGTTCACCTTTATTATACATCTCAACGTCGGTATTTGAATTGAAAATTTTTTTTGTAAAATCGAAGCCGTATTTAAGATTTTTGGAGTCCTCGCGCGTAGAATTTGTGCCACCCTTAAAATATCCATCGTTGTACATACTTATATTTAACTTGCAATTGAAGGGAGTAGAGATTCTTCGAAATGTACTGCGATATTAAAGGTTTTTTCCACTTGTACACCTACCTATACAAATATAAGTAGGTTATTTTATAAATATAGACTATTAGAATAGTAAACCATCCACAGAAGAGCAAATCATGAAATAATTGCAGATATAGTAAAGTTGTCGTCACAACATTTTCCAAAACAAATTTAACAATTCTCAAACTGTATATATAGGTACTAGGTAGGTAGGTATATTGCGTCCATATATAATATTATAAATAATTTACGCCCTCGAGCCGGCGCACCCTTTAAGTATCCGTACATTGTACATGTATAATGTCTATATAGTCTGTACCAGCGTTTCTCAAACTGTGGTAAGCAGAAGACTACATGGCGGTTAGGCCACAGAATGGTAGAACAGAGAGTAAATAGGTTCATATTTTTAATTGTGTTTGGGCATTGAAACAGTTAATAGATAAATATAAATAAATTAAAAATAATTTGACTTAGGTACAAAAGTATTGTTGAATACAATCTAAGAAGTACATCGTTATTTTTTAGACATTTTAGAAATGTACTACAATTTTGAATAGTTCTATTTCTAGACATGAGTGTTACACAAAAAATAAAGTTTCAGAACCACTAGTCTATACGTCAGCAGTAGGTGTATACAAACAAATAATATAGGTAGCTATATTATATATAAATTACCGTTCGTGTGTACAAAAATCGTTTTTACTCGACGTCTTTATTTCCCTCTCTCGATTTTTATTGCATCGAATGATATATTATATAATTGCAGTTTCGCTTCTCGAAAATCGTCGTTTTCGACCATACTCTGCAATTGCACACACACACACACACACACACACACACACACACACACACACACACACATATATATCTATACGCGTAGAGCGTATAGGTGATCGCGCGGGCGGCGAAAACCCGATTGCCCCGTCGTAAAAGGCCAATAAAACCCGACTGCAGTCCGATTTGTGAGCGGGCATTTATACGCTCAACATAACATATATATACGTATAAACCGCCTCTTCGTGGACCGCGAACCAATATTACAGGCCATAACACTGCATACAGCCGACGGCCGGAAACGAGTCCCCGAGGTGTCGTCTTGTGCCCGCCAAGCGACGTTGTCACTGCTGCCGTTGCATTTCCTGTCGCCAACGCCGCGCGCGCGTGTGTGTGTGTGTACCAGACTGTCAAAATGCCGTCCGAAATCGACTTTATGGCCGATGTGGCTTTTGCAGCCCGGCGGCTGCGCTAGACAAACGCGTGTACAGTGTAATGGACGCAGCTCGTGCAGCCCAATAAACCGTTTTCGGTGTGTTATTACACATTATATTATTATGTTATTTTATAATATTTACCGGAGGCGGACCTGCAGTTATACGCCTCGGCCATAAAGTGCAGTGAATTTAAGGTAATTTAATAATATGCACACTTGGCTATACATGCATGCAGGACTTGTGTAGAGTTAGGTGAGCAGTTGTTCGCGCGACTGAAGTCAGGACAATGTACATGCTCGGGAATGTCCTGCGACTTTGACAGACGCTTGGGAAACACATCATAGGGTTTAAAAAAAAAAAAAAACAGAAAGTACCCTTGTGACGTCAGCTTGGTTGCCTGCGAAATGGTAGCCGTTTTTGACGCACAGCAGGGTGCGTGATTATAGACGTCACCACCTATATTATAATTCCTGCAACTTGTGTCCTGTTTATAGGAGTCGTGTATAGAAAATATCCTACATCGAGCAAATACACGTTTCATCGACTCCTTACATTAATATCTATATCCGGGGTGTGCAAATGTGAACTTCCTACTGTGTGCAAAGTGCGATGTCATACAGTTGTTAAGTCGACAACCCACACGCTGCTCTAGCTCTGTGGTTCGTGAGCGCGATCGACAATTTAACAATTTTTTTTATGCATGGCATACACATACGTCATACATAATGTTATTATCCCACCGATCCTTTTTGTTTGCTGAAATGCGCAACTAATTTATAAATTTTTGAGTAAACACAGACGAACGAACAAATAAAATATATATTATATATTATACTCGCTCGCACTTAATAATTAGCGTAGGCTGCCAGTAATACAGTAATATGTATTTATCATATATTTTATAATATAATGTGATATATATATGTGCGTGTGTGTGTGTGAGCACACGACCTACCTATCTAAATACCCACCCACCTTACCTACCCCCATCGGTGCGCGAGAGCTCGGAGACGTTTTTCCAAACATAATAATATATACGTCATAGTAACAGTATTATATTATTATATCCACGGCACACGCGCGATATTATAATAAATGGCCGTTCTTTTCCTTCCGAGACACTGCACTTGTACTGCACATAATATATAATATAATATAAAATTATTATATTATTATGCGTTCGCTAATATTTACAACTCGACGTGCGTATTATAATAATATAGTACGGAGACATGCGCTCCCGCCAATATTTATTACTGACATTATAGCGCACGAGTACATTATACCTACGTATTATATATAGACAGGTACTGAAGTGCAGACCGTATAGTTATGTAAATAAGTCAATAAGTATTAATACGGCTCTTTTTTTCTTCTTCTTCATACCTATTATAATATTATAATTTAATTTAAACGTCAAGGCGGCACAATACGCGAGCGCAATGTATACACATAAATCATCGTGTGGCTATTATATTTTAAGAATGGAACTCGCGATTAAAACGTCTTACACGTCGATAAAAAGTAACACAATAAAATAATGAATGTACAAAATCAAGAAACGTTTAACGGAGCCGATACGCGATTGTACGTAATATACCTACGTACCTCCCGGTCGTACGCGTCATTAAACTCGCATAATATTTTACTCCAAGACCAACTTTACGAAATTATACATGTCCCAATCTCCTAGGTATAATTATAGTGTATTATTGATAGATATTACGTGTTATAGATGCCTACACAAAAATATACATCGATTTTATCGTGCCTAGTAACTAGTAAGTATAGGCTGTGGATGGTTTGTATTTATTATTCGCGGTAGTCCAAATCGTAAAGCACAAATAATTTTTTTCCTACTCGATAGTTATCGAAGGTCCATTTTCGATACGTGCTCACACTTATAAATTAGAATATTACAATTGTTTTGACTTCATACTAAAACCGCATTATGTATAGGTAGGTACCTAGGTGTATAATCACGAATCGAAAAAGTAATTAAAAACGTCGTACAAACGACCCGTAAATTATTCGACGCATTACGAATAGATAAAAACGGACAAAAAATCCATTTAAAAATTACTTATGTAGTCAGCGACAGCAGCTGCTGCTGGCCGAAACAATAATAATATAGTGTTTCGTATTATATAATAATTATGATGATATGAATCATTTATCATAATATTATTAATCTACCAACTCCAGGCTACTGCTCAATAACAGTGTGCATTTCACATTCTATATTTCGGTAGGTATACCTTATCAAATATTCATCGAAGAGTATTAAGATTTTATATTAGGACTCTATCCTATGTGTTACAATAAGAGCGGTTAAAACATCAATAATGCGTATAAATGTAATTATTGGAGTTTTAAATAACGCAACGATATTATTCACTTCCTCTAGAAACTATTTTCTCGGAATGATTACAAAATAAACGTGAAATCGACACAAAGCGCCGTGCGTTGTGCAACACGGATTGCGATCGTATATTGTGTTATATTTTTACATTAGTATAATATACTGATATAATTTTTCAAATTCGAGAAAAACGGCACGCCCGTCGTTAAACAGAAACCGAGCTCTGGTCAGTGTAGTAGTTTTTCGAACGCGATGATTTATCGCCCTGTTTTCATATCGAAACGCACCCGCCCCAGTGGCCCACCCGACTCCCGTAACTCGCCGTTTATTATTCATTTTATGGTGGGATTGTTGTGCGCGTTTGTATGATACCATAAAGAGTTCCCGTTACAATCATAATAATAATAATAATTTTATATGGTCGTTTGTCTGTGTTGGTCTCGACGGACGACTACGATGGCCCTAACATCTTGTTCTGATATCGTGTTGCTACAACATATTACAATATACTATTGGGATATTATATTTTTATATTTCAGCGTAGGTAGGCCACTGCGACGACTAGTTCCAAGACTTTAGGTTACAGGATGCTAGTAGGTTTACTGCAAAGTACAACTATACAATTACAATAATTAGGTGATAACACTGGTGCATAATAATATTTTATTTGTGACACATCTGAATCATCTGATAGTCATAAATGCAATTACGTTGTTATCGAATAATTTAAGGCATTCTCAGATGAGATCCGTAGAAAATTATCAATTTATGCATATTATATTCGGCGATGTAAATTGTATTTGATCGTATTATGTATAAAATATACCACTATATAACTAATAATCATCAGCATGTTTTTGGTTTTAAAAATATGATTAGAACAAAAATTTATGTTTTTCAAAAAATATGCATTTGTTATTAATGTGATCATTTTGTTTTTTTTATAAATGTCTATGTAATTTATCAATTCATGATCTCAACAATTATAAACTTGAACAAAAGAAAACTTCATCAAAACAACGATAAGAATAAAATTTGTTAAAAATTATCTTTATTTGTTATTTATTATGAGCAATCTGTTAATTGTACCTACATAAAATTAACTATACCACACGTTGGCTGGTAAATATAGACTGGAGTTTATAATACCTACCTACCTATTTAATGATGCTAAAATAAAGTTGCTTTTATTTTTAACCATATTTTAATTTACGAAGTTTAGTTTAGAATTATAGCGCATAAATAAAGTATACACGATAGTTGCAACATATTAAAATCATACAAAAACAATAAATATCCATTCATAAAAATCTCATCAGAATGAAAACAAAGAACCAACTACCCTTAGTCTTATAGCCTTCCACTACATAACATAATAACTGCAACATATAGTATATAAATACCTACGAAGTACACAATTTAGTTGAAATTGAATCATTAATAACAGATAAACCCTATAGTTTTACAGTCAGTCTATATTTCATGTATGCGATTATAAAAGATATTTTATTACGTGAACAAAAAGGTTTTGGTAAAATACCGTACCTTCTTATTAAAAAACATAAAAAAAAAATGTTTTGAATTATGTTTCCAATAATTTTAAATAACCTGACAATATTAGCTGATGTATATTTCCAAATATTCCTTACGTTTCAATTAAAACACACATTGATTGTTTAAAAATATTTAAGTCTGCATTTAAGAATACTTAACAGTACACTAAAATATATGTAATACCAATATATATAATACCTATATGTGATACATATTATATTTGGTACCAACTGTCCAATTTATTGTACTCCAATTCGATTGAGAAATAATTTATATTGGTTTAACGATCTTGAATAAATAGTGATAACGGTAATTGTAGTTCCCTAATTAGTAATTGACTGAACAGAATACGAATATATTTTGTGTGAAGCATTATTTTCCTAATTTCCATCATCAATTATTTTTAATACTACAAAAAAACCACTTGCAAATATTTTTTAAAACATTTTCCAATAACAAATAATTAAGACACAATGCAACATATTATTGTATAATGTACATAAATATTCATACGAGTGCCAGACAGCTGATTATAATGTATGCGTTCTTGTATAAATAATGTTGAGAATATTAATTTTACCATAATAATACATAAATATAATTTTCAATTTAATTTCATAATTATTGATACGTGGTAGTTTCAGATACAGATTTAAAAGTAATTGCAGTGGTACCTTGTAGTTCAATAATCAATTTTGATAAAACTTGTATTTTTTATTTATGTGTATACATAAATATATTTATATTTTATACTATATATTATATATATACTTTCTAGACATGTATACTTACATATTACACATTTTATACTATACACAGGAATAAACGTTGAAACAAATAATTATTTTGTTGTTCCAAATAGGAACGATTAACTATACGCTGAACATTCGACATACTGTGCAAACTCACAGATTTCAGTATCTTATTAAAATAATATAATATTATGTTGTACGGCCTTTTACAAAACTCGTACAAGTCCCCGTTCTCGTGGTAACTATAGGCCGACAGAAAACCAACCATACCTACTTAGTAATTTGTATGTATGTAGTTACGAAGAGTTGTTATTTTATTGTGAACCAGGCTCGAATTGTCCTCGGGAAATAGAAGGAATATAAGGAGTTTTTTATCAACTTTTTTGTTTAAAATCTAAGAACACAATGATACACTGATAATATTATAGAAAAATGTAAAATAAACAATAGCTGCAGTAGGCATATTATGTCTATAAACGCTTTTGGTAATTAATTATTTTAAAACTTCCCGAGTATATGTATATATCATAATAAAATAATCTCCATATATATTATGTAATATGTATATTATCATTATTATCTGTAATTTGTCTGTTAGAAACGAAATTCCGAAGATAAATTAAATTAAAATCCGGTCGGAATGAAATTATAGATTTTAGTAGACGTGTACAGAGTATAGACTTCATTCATCCTAAATATTATTATACTATAATATGATAATATTATTATGAACTCACACTGGTCCATTCGAGCAGTAGGTATATTAATGATATTATCACTTAATAATTCGTATGAAAGATCAACACGTTAATGATTTCGTATACAATTTTGTTAATTTTTTTCGTAACAGCAAATCTGCACATAAAAATAGTAAAAGCATTTTACCTACCTACCTGTTTTACCATCATCAAAATAATAACACATTATATATATATAACATATCATTATTGTAGGTACTTATAGACTACAAGATATATGCAACCATGTTCGCCCCATCATCCATCAATAACTATTTTCTAATAAATTTATATTTTTAATTTGATTTTTGCATATTATTATGCCACATAAATACGCAACCACCATTTTATAATTTTACGTTTTTTTTCTTTACACGAGATAATATTATGTATTTATTTTATCCAGTTATAGTCTGGAATTTTTCCAAAGGAATTTAAATGCATTTTTTATTAATCTCATAGTTTGATCTATAACGATGTTGAGAAATTTTGAAATTTTTAATTAAAGACATGGCGTAGGTGGGTTCAGGGTTGTACAGCAATAATTCGCGATCTACATAAAATGTCGTCTGTACGTTCTAATTATTGAAACTATATACCTATGTTATAAACTATTTTTTTTATAAATAAAACTACACAAATCGTTGGGTAAAATAAAAATATAGTTAACTATCTTTCTCCAAAAATGTTACTAAATAATTTTAAAAATAGGCACTTACTAATGTTAAGAAAATCATCCTACGTACATGTATGCAACCTTGCGGGTGTTTGTAACCACACGATAGAATAACTTCGTATATTTTGTACCGTATAATTATAGTATCGTCGTGTACGCATTTTATTTTCCGACCAAGCTCAAGTACACGCATATATTTTCCGTTTAAACAGTGTATACCTACGGTCCAACAGTGTAATTATTTATTATTATTATTATTATTATTTTAATTTTTTTAACACCGACTATACACGAAATACTGCCGTTATTAAATTCATATTTTATAATACTGCAATTGATTATACGAGTCAGATACTATTAGATACACCATACACGTGGATAGAATTTGATAAAATGTATTGTGACATCAATGTGTTGTAGCCGTCAAGAAGGTACCAAAGGTAATTTGTACGCAAATATATTCAAATATACATAATATGTACAAAATATATATGTTACTGTCAATGTAGGGAATCAGCCATTATCAGTAATGACTAGTCAATATTGACAGTGGCCAATTAGCTGGTATGGCAATGCTGACATTGGCTAGTCAATGCATAAAATGACTACCTCCAATTAAAAGTCAATGTAGGTAATTTATTTCATTAATTTTTTAAAATATAACTTAAATTAATAAAACCATCATGTAATAGGTATAATATTAAGTTGCACGAAGTTAGCGCAACAATCCTAGCACTATAATTTTACATCATACCAACACTTAGTACATATAATTAGTGCTATTCGAAATTATTGCTAAGTTTCCAGAACGTAAGTTTCCATCCACAATATTGAATTGTCCTTCTTTGATTTCAGCTGATTCACTTCCATAACACTGAATTTTCTACACCACCAAAATTATGTATTTATGTTCACAAACTTAACGGATCCCAAATTCAAAATTATAAACTAAAATTGTATCAATAATTACTAAGTTATCTGTAAGTACAAAAGTATTACTTCACTAATAGCCAAATTAATAGTAAATAATCTTGTTTGAATGAATCATGAAAATATTTCTTATTGTAGTAGCCACTGCATGCTAAAAGGTAATATAAAAGGTATAATACCAAAATATTATTCATTGATATTCCTATTAAAACATTTAATTTAACTGTGTAAAATGTTTAATAATACATATTCACAATGCAAGTAAATAAAGTAGGTAGAAAACAGTCGATTATTATAGTTACTATTTATTGATAACTTGCCTTTGAAATTTATGTTATATTGTCATATAAAAGAAACTTGGTAAAAATTAATTGTCTCATATCTTTTTTCTTCTTTCTTCTTTTTTTTTCTTTCTGTATACTCTATTATTCTTATGTAAAATTTATAATTAATCTGTAATTTGTATTTTGAAACGCCAATAACCCCGGTAGTCGAGACTTATTTATAAATAAAAAAAAAAAAAAAACGTGGTAAAAAATCTCAAATGGTTGCCTAATCTTTATTGGTTAGTTCATAATTCAGTTACTATAGGTACCTATACGTTTTACTACTTAAGTTATTTTTATCTACAATTCGAAACTTTGAAAAATGTACTATAAGGACGTTTTTTGGGGTCTAGATAAATGTATAAAATAAGTTGACAAGTTGTCAATCAATATTTAGGGTTTTTACTTTTGTCGTTAATTATTATTTAAAAATTCTCCACAAAATAATTATGTAAATATATTATGCATCATGTATCCAAGGGTCAATATATCAACATTCAACTTTTACACTCCTACTAAAAAAATTAACAGACAATTTATACTTATAGTCGACTGCGTTTAATCACTCATACACTGTCTGTAATTAATATGAAATAAACAACAAACCTTAGATATAAATATTTTGTTTTGAATAAAGTTCACTAATAAAACTACTTGGTTGAAGTTTAAAAATATAGTTACGTGGTTTATTCTAAAAAATAAAAATAAAAAGTAAAAACACTGTAGGTATATGTACCTATATATAGTAGAATAATAATTATTATAATTTTAGAAATATAAAAACAAACAATATTACAATATTTTTCTCGGTTATTACGATAATATAATAATACGTACCAAAATATATTATATGAAGTATACACACTGACATGAACGCAGTCGTCGCCCAACAGTTTTTTTTTAAAACTTTTTTGCGTAGGTTTCTTCCGTGCGCGCTTTCAAAATGGCACATTAACAATTTTGGGGTACCTATATAAATCTTGTGTCACGGCATAATAAAAGCGTACCTACATAATTTGAAACGTATATTATTATATCGTTTCAGTCGGAACATCGTGATATTACATTATTATTATTATGATTATCGTCTACATAAATAACGCGTGTATATGATAAATCCCCGAACGAATAATAATAATGAGTTAACATTCTAATATATTATACTCCACGATGTCTGTTGAACGCGACGAGGACGCGAATCGCGATAACTCAAAAAATGGTCGAGACTCACTAATTAACTATTATTCATTTAACGTTGCATACATTTATTATTTCAGCGAATAAAGAAGACAATTATTTAAAGTAAAGAAAATATATTGTAGTTTCATATAATTTACTGCTTTTTTGGTATAAGACGTGGTTTGTATTACAGATTAAAAATGAGTAGGTATCTGACGAACAAGAGGAATTTCTGTATCTGGGAACATAATCCTGTGTTTTAATTTTCTAAATCGTATTTTAATCGAATTAACTTACGATCTAACTATAGCAATTATTCGAATTTTTTATACAGCATTACTGTAATTTATTTTCTCGTCATTCCTTGATATTTTTTAGCTATACGTCATGTACCTGTAGTGAGTCTCGATTAAAATAACTCATCATACATTCAAAACTCGAATATTATGCGCACTAAAATACTGAAATTGATACTATAAGTTATAGCTATTCAACGTATATATATATTATATATAGATATCAGATTTAATAAAATGTATATATTTCTAATTTATGAAATTAAACACTTAATTAAATTTAACGAACACCGGGTGTACTATTATTATAGCTTTTCTTGTTATAAAGATCAAAATACATGTTTTATGAAAATTTATTTTCTCGTTAAATTGTATGTATTGTTGACATTACTAGTTTTGGAGCCTCGGAGGTATTATATTATACAGCTTTTATTTATACAAGTGCACGAATATCGGTATTAATGAATTAATTAAATAATTAGCACATGAAATAACTTAGAGATTATAAACACTGTACACTGTAAAGAGAAGATACACAATAGTGATTAAATTAATAATGATTATTTTTAGGAATAGCCTTCCGAAACCGCTCTACACTTTTGATTAATCACAGCTTTTCAAAATTATCGAGGTCAAAATATTTTGATATAATTTAAAATCGTTTCCATTCCGGTGATTTTGATCCCAAAATCGTTAGAATTATTATCGTGATAAATTATTAATTTATTTTATCCGAGTATTCATTTTTCACGGTCAAGTCTTGGGTGTCTACTACAATAATTATTAATTACTTTAATGGTTGTACTAATGATTATTTTTACGAATTGCATACGATTGTCATTGATGGCTGTTTCTCATGATAATATATAAATATTGTCTTTAAGGTAGGTATATATTTTTTTTTAAATTTATTATTGTTATACGTGATGACGAATGCGCTACTGATATTACGATGATATTCTTAATTTCATTAGAAGAGGGAAATCACGGGCAGGCTTACATGTAGATGTTAAATAGTTCAGAAATATCAAAATAATTTGTGTCAGTCACTATATTTTTTCATGAATTTTGAACGAGTAACAGTTTTTGTTTTAATTATTGTGTTAGTTGTAATTTAATGTAGAATGTCGTCTACTGCACCATACAGCAGCAGTTTTCAAATTGTGTTCCGTTCTAAGGCTCCACGATAGTAATCTAGGGGCTCAGTGGAAATAATATTTGAATTAAAATAATATTTTGTTTCTCATTCTTATTTTATTAATAATAACCATCATGCTTTGTTTGGAAGTGAAAAATAATGTCATAGATGCAGATTATTGGTTGGAGACTATGTAGTATTGCTTTTATCGTTTGTGTCGTTTATGATTAAATAAATTATTAGAGGGGGACGAGGTGACCGAGTGGTCTGACTCTTCCGCTGCGACTCAGCCGGTCGCGGTTCGATCCTCGGCCACCGGGCGGCATTTTTCTCCGGACAAGTCGCGGTGACCGGAGAGCAAGTGCTGCCATCCCCCACCCCCGGGGCATGGCAGAAACCTACGGGTGCCCCATTCGAAATTCTGCCAAAACAAACACACACGTGTTCCCCCCTACCGTACCAAAAACATACAAACCATCAATACAAAAACCTACAGTACCTACTAATAGCTAATGGCCACAGTTGCCGGGCTCAGGATCAATTAAAAAAAAAAGTTTATAAATTATATAATATTATAGTATTTATAAAGAAACAAATCAATAAACAAACCTTTTATGCCGCATTTTGTACATGAGTTATGTATACCTACATGTTATGTATTTTACGAGCATTCAAAATCCGTAATGGTTTTCTTAGCAATATAAAGGCTTCGTGAATAAAAAAAGTTCGAGGACTGCTGCTATACACTGCATATATTAGGAAAATATCAGAAACGTCAAACGGTGGTGTGGGGCGAAATCCCTCACTTCAGTGTACATGAATAAATGCCTAATTCCCTTCCTTAAATAATTCTTAAATACGCCACTAACCCTAGGTGAATGCAAACTTAAGACGTTCAGAAATTCTCATTAGTTTCGTAAGTTTTGATTAACACCTGCTTCACGATGGACGATTATCATATGAGCATAAAGTTCAATTGCGCATTACTAAACTTACTGGATAACAAAATTTATTGTGGTCCGTTGAAAGGGTTGTTTCGATTTTTTTTTTTTACTTTGAAGTGAGTAAAGAACATTTTGATAAAGTAATATAACGTAAACGTAGGTAATAAGGTAATAACACTAATAACGCACTTGTAACTAGTTTAAAATAAAAATATAAATTCAATGAATAAAATCCTGCCACAAAAAATGTATGTATTACCTCGAATGAAGTTTGATAAAAGATAAATTCACTCTAATATTAACTGATGGAGGTACCAAATGAAAACACGTTGAACGCATACAAAAAATGTTGTATACATATGCAACTTGTAAGCGGGAGACAACATATGTGGGTGTGATATCTTCTTAAACAGCACAATTTATATTACAGTGAACAAAACAAAATATTTGTTTAAGATTTTGTATTTGTACTTAGAATAAGGTTCTTATTATTAAAAAAAAAACGAGGCTAATTAAATATGCTTATTATATTATCTAAACATTTTAAAATCACATATAACGTATCAAACTAGGCCAAATTATCGTTTGCGCATTGTTCGTTGACCTGAATCAATATCTTATATCGTTTGCTCATCAAGCAATAAAAGGGTTAAAAAATATTGAAATGCACATTTGTTGTGCATCACATATTAAAAGAACTTTTAAAATGAAATTCTGGCTGAACTTCAAATTTAACAATTGTTATAAACTCGCATGAAACAATAATTATAATGTACATACAGAATGATTCTCACAGTACAAAAATAATTCAAAAATTTAAAAAAATTATCCTTGAGTATATTGTTTGAAAATTTGAATAAGTTCATTACAAAAGAAAAAAACAAGACCTATCGTTGGTCATCTGTAACTAGACGCGGGAACATAAATATTCGTGACCAAGGGCGCTGATTCGGGGGTGTAAGCCTGTAAAGGGGTGAAATGTCATCCCCCCTCTGGACGAATGTCATATGACAGTCATTTTTTAAATTATAATTAATGAAATATTTTTACTTATGATTTTATACTATATGACTTATTACATAGGCACATCGTTTATCTATGTTGTACTCGTACATCTATTTTCTGTTATTTAATCAAATCAATTGGGTTGGTTCTTAGGTTTTTTTTAATGATATTGTTAGACGTAAGTGCATTGGACTGAGTGCCCCCATACACTATTTCTACGCTTTGTGCGGAATAACACAGTGTTGTGCCGAATGTTAATCCACTACTCTGCTAATCTAAATTCAAAAATACCATATAACTACCTATATAATCATAGCCACCTGCTCGCTCAAAATTCGATTAGTATGTATTAAAATGTCCAAGAAAATTAAATAAAACACGAAATACTCCGAATATGAAATTATTAATGTATGAAGTCATCCCAAAGAGTAAAATAAAAACGGTGGACCAGTATGCACCGCTCTTCTGTACAGTAGTTGTTGAGTACCTATGTAATTTGAATGAATGTGTTAAATTTGGATTCAATGATAAATCAAAGGGAAACTATTCTGAGCGGAAACGGTATGTCGGCTTATCATATTATTGTATAAATAATCAGATTTAATAGGAAATATCTCATGGTTATAAATAAGCTCAAAAGAGTCAAAATGTTTTAGTATATACGGTAAATATTTTTCAAGTTACACCAAATATAAAATCAATATTGTCAAAAATTGTTTTTGTTTAAAAATTCTTATTTTTTTCTTAATTTATTTTTTGTTTTTCTCGACGTTTTTAAAAACTACTGGAAATTTTAAATTATGACCGTTTCGAAAATACCAACTAGATTAACTTTCCTATCAGAAAAAAAAATGCGCTATTAAGTATCAGAAAATGTTAGGGCATTTTTACCACCCCCAAAGTTGATGACAGAAAGAAAATACATATAATTACATCATTGTAAAACAAACACACGTTTAGCTTCTTTCAGAATCTAAAATGGTTGTGAGAGTAGTTGACTCTGTACCTGAAATTAAAACTAAGTTTAATATTATTGAATTACATTTTAAGTAGTAGTCATCATGATAATACAATATATTATTATTTACTATACATATTTCCAATAGAAATCTATGGTTGATCGTCGTTACTAATCCCCGTACACTTCAGTAGTTCAGTTGTTTAATCGTGTCGGCGTGTCAAAATATACTTCTATACTTATTTTTTAAACTTTTTAAGCCTACTCAAAAGTTGGCTGTTGAATGTAACGAGTGCCAAATTTTAAACTGAAAGTTAGTAAACAATTTGCTCTTTTGGGTGCTGTACTCATAATCCTTATCAGGTTCTATAATAAAATTTGCTAATGCGCGAATGATGTACGATAATTTTCTTTCTTACCAAGTAAGCAAGTTAAGTTCCTACGATGTATAACCCAAAAATCTAACGATTTTTAAGATATTTAAGTATGTGAAGCATAAAAAATCCTCATACCTCGCTCAAAAATTAAAATATTCAAAAAAATCTGTCGATTAAACATAGGTAATGTTCTTACCTTTACATATCAATAATATACGTCGATTCACTCTAATAATTTAGCTAACAACACTAATTTAACTTGAATTTGACATTATTTTTTTTCGTTCTTATGACATATTAGATAATATACTTAAATATCCTGAGTGTGAAAATAAATAAATATGTAATCAAAACAATTATTACTAATATAAGTAAAAAAAAATAAAAACAATGAGTAATATCGTAGAGTTGTATGTATAAATAAAAACAAAATAAATGGTGTTCAAAATTTAGTTGACCACAGAGCGTTCTAAACCTTGGCTAAAACAAATTCTGAATAGTAATCAAAATATTATATTGTTATACAGCTTAGACGCCGTAATATTAATTCTATATCATTTAATTTTAAATATGTCTATTTAAATTCGTACAATTTTGGTTTTGTCTTGTTTATTCTAATGTAATTACTATTCTTTTTACAGCCAGTTTAATCCCGCAGTAGTTTAACAACAAACCTAATAATTTACTGATTTTTCTCTCTACAATAATTATAGTAATTGTTATTTTAAATTTTAATTACTCGTTATTATTTCATTAAATTAATTTGATGCTAGTTATATTTTTCCTTTCAGTTTTTACGATCTCATTTCGTATTTTCTTTCAAGGCTTATTTATTTTATATTAGGTCTAAGCATACCGCAACCCCACAGGTCGTAACATTAAACGGATACATATTATAATATATATTAAATGCGTGCCGACAAAAAAAATATTTCTGTTTAAACTTGATAGTTGATACTATGTATTTTTTCTTACATTAATATTGTACTCTTAAATAATATTATAACGAATTAAGGCAATCTTGACAGTGACATTTAATTTTCATTATTTAGCATATTTTTACAAATATGTGCTTGTTTTTGTGTTTCCTGTTGACTTATGTTAGTAACATTTCTGTTTCGAATCCAAAAATCCTGAAAATGTAATAAAGGTTTCTCATAAATTGCCTTTGTATTGGGGATAATATAATTTAGTTGTCGTACTTAAATTATAATTGTCTATTTATAATGAAGTTTCAAAAATATTTCAATTTGTTTTAAGATTTTTATACTATATAGAAATTTACTTATTCTTACTATTATATGGTAAATCGGAACTGACTTGTAAGTATTTATAGCTAATATTCTAAGTGAATAACGATTATATAATTATTATTACATAATACCTATGTACGATGGTTTTGGTAAAAATAAGTTCAACCTACGCCATGTTAGTTATTACCAGGTTATAGTAGTGTATAAATAATTTATAAAATAATCCTCAAATATGGATGCTTACAGACGTTTAGTTTCAGAATTGTTTTCCGTATGCAATAAATTATATAATTCAAATTTAAACCATCCATCAGTACTCAATGACAATAAGTATACGACTCAAACTAACCTACTTAAGCAGAATGAAGTCCTGGTTTTAAATTCTGAGAGGAGCGATGAATGTATTGATTTTACAATGATGTGTGTGTTTTTTAAGGACATCCACTTACCTACTTTTTTTTATTTATTCATATTTTAGTTTAATATTTTGTAAGTTCTGAAAATAATTCTTTTAGGAGGGAGGCTATGAGTAATTTTGAAGAAAGCATAGCCACTTCACTACTTCAGCCTCCTTAGTTGAGCTCATGTCCATAATTTATATCCATTATCCATTGTCGTATTAATTATCTGCAGATTTTAGTTTAAAACTTATAACTTATGAGGTAGGTATAAAATTAGTATAGTATAAATACAATGCAGTCATTTATGCAAATTGGCTTTAATTGAATTAATTCCCATTTAAATGCTAAAATTGAAATAATTATATTATATTAAATAACATCGTAATATTTATCTTGGACCATAGTAGCTACATTTGTTTATTCATATTAAAGTTCTTAAAACTAATAATTTACACCAACTACGATCAAATCAACATCAAACAGATATAAGGAGAAACGCTGGTCGGGTTGTGGACCACCAGGGAATGTCCAATCCTTGGAACTGAACTGGAGTGGCACTTAAAGAGACATACTGCAAGAAGGACAACGGTCAACGAGAGGACGACTGGCTGACTATTAGACCGGGATGCCATTTGGCCGATTCCGTAGGGGGGGGGGCTACGTGGACCTTGTCATGCAGTATGTCTGTAAGGTGGAAATGGACATCACCTGATTTCAAACCAGAATTTCTTCCTAAATATTTGTCCGGTTTCCTGAAGTGATCGTCGGCCAAAAGCTGATATTTCAGACAGTAGATTAAGTTATCATCAAATACTCGTATACTAAATTACTAAGGGATATTATGGGCTGACAGACTGCCTCGGCTCAGAATAGTTTTTTGTATAGATACAATGATTTTATATTATTGAATTCAAATATTACACCTTCCACTGTGACCAATTGTACAGCTGAGCGACATCTACCTAGCTCTACTTACCCTACTTACCCTACTTACCTACCTAGCTTGATTTAATTATTATGTCGATATGAATGAACGTATTGAGTGTTTGAATATTATTTTCATTTTTATAATAAGCTTATTGGGTTAGTTTTAATAACATAATAACAATTTTAGATACTTAACCTATTTTTTTTTGTAAAATATTGTATAGTACATTATGTTTGGATGAAAAATTAAGCACTACTGGTGTAAATACAAGTCATTAGAATAATATGTTCCTATAGTCTATGTTTACTACACTTTCGATTATTTATAGTACCTATACCAACACCAAAATACATTTATTTTATTTTTAATTAATTATACAGAACAGTCAATTGATAATGATGAATAAATCTGTTTCGGAATTCATTATACATTTTTATTTTAAGGTTCCTGGTGAAATTTATTGTTAAAGGTATTAATATCATCGGAGAATCACTAATCAGTAATCACTAATGCTCGGCATCTATAATAGTGATAAAGTCGTTTTATTTTTTTATAATGAAGCCAGGCATTTCATTCAACTAATAATGTGAGTTATTTTATAGATTAAAAATCAAAAATTGTTATTTTATTATTTATTATATTATAAAAATGCACTATGTAAAAATATTGTTAAAAATAAATAGGTACAATTTGTTTCACTTAAAAATCTTATTTTTACTTTATGCAATGTGCACAAATAATAATATTATGTAATATGTATAGTAGTAAAATAATAAAATAATAATGTATTTAGTTATTATTATATTGTATTCGCTATTGTAATAAATAATAACAATATTAATAATGGTTGGTGTGTCATTAGTACCAACCTATGTATACATTATTAATAATGTAGTACAATATTCTTCTTATATTTTGGCCTCTCAGATAATCCTGGTTTGTGAAAAAATCCTAATTGTTGTTTTCAAAACTTTATTTAGCAATACTTTTGAAAGCTTTGATGTACAAATTCTGAGATTAATAACATTTTCAGCGGGTTGTTTGTTTTCCAGCTTACCCTGGTATGTCAGATTAACTAGTATGTGTACTTTATAAATTAGAATAGTTCAAAATGTATTTAAGAATTTTTAAATTTATTTTAGAGTTAAAATAAAAAATGAATTCGTTAAATATAAATCGTATTTGTTAAAATATATGAACGATTTTTTAATCAAAAATGTCATAGTTCCATAAAACAATTCGCTACTTGAATTTTGTTGAATAGATTTTCCACTGAAATATATTATTTATTTTGAATATTATATTAATGAATTGTCGAATGTAGTTCGTAGTTGTATTATTAAACTTACAAAAACGCCAAACAGTCGGATAAAAATAGGTAAATTACATAATAATAGTATATAAACAATTTTTTTTTTTTAACCATCGTGAAACAATTTAATCACGCTAACCACAAAATATCATAAATTGATAACAAAAATAAGATTTTCTTTTGTACAACCAAAATTCAGTGTGACGGCGTATTTTGATCACTGTTGTTTGTTTCATCTAATTATTATTTTATAATTTTTCATTATGTATTTGGGTATATTATTTTAATATTATGTGTGATTACTGGTTAGTATAAAGTGTTATAAATGTTGCACTATGGTCTATGATATGTATGATATTATATAACGAAATCGTATTATAATAAATACTATGATATTATGAATTATGATTTACATAATATACATTCAACACGATTATCGATTATTAATTATAATATAAATTTTCTCATTGAAAATAACTAAATTATAATACGTTGTACTCACATTTAGTGACAACTGACAAGCGTCATATGAATTTCACGAAATATTGTTGTTAGTATTATACAACGCGTATACAAAAAATAATAATTAACTTTTATGGTTGTTACTAAACAATGCTGTTAAGATCAAAATTAAGTAGCCCTCAAAACTTATTACAATTTATCATAATACAAAATAATAAACATCACACTAAATAATGCAGATCATAATGGTTTTAATTCTTAATGATATTTTAATGTCAATAACGCATTCGTCTTAAAATTTAGTTTTAATTATTTCTGTACATAATAAATTATATGAATTACCCTCTGTGCAGATAGTTGCTTATGAACGTACCTATCTTTTAAACAACACAAATTGGTATGATATACATTAATATTTATTTAATACTTTTTCGGTTGTATACACTTAGGTATACCTACGTGGTAATGCGATGAGTACCGTGACGTAGGTACGCGCGTTAGGAAGTGGACAGAAAACTACCAAAATTAATTGCAAACGCGTAATGGAGTAGGCAACTTTAATTTTATTCTTATATTATTATTTTAATAATAATATAATAATCTAGTCGTCATTATAATAATAATTTTGATAATAGCTAGTTTTTTGGCTTTTTAATACATGATCGTATTCGCGTATCATGTTCACCTGTTTACCTCCACCGCCCAAAATTATATACTATAACAGCTAATACAGATATATAAAAAAAATACATATATACATACAATAATAACACAGGGTACGAGTATATGTATGCATAGTAATGAATTATTCATCGAATATTTTAACTACTGAGAATTTAATACATGATAATATATATATTTATATAACTTGTAGGACACGATCACGATGCCAAAACAGTTTTCGTTTTTTGTTTTTTTTTTTTTGATCACGTTGAAATAGAATCCGTCCGTGTACACAAGGCGCAGTCTTCGTATTATTTGGTCCGGCTTAATTGAAAAACACAATAATAACAATAATTATAATAATTACATTGTAATCAACGAAAATAAATTCGTATATATAAATATATAATTCGGCGCTGGGGAAACGGTATTTTCGTATTCGAAATCTCCGGGATTCGACACAGTCGCTGCCGACGGACAGAAAAACATCGTACGGCCGTACATGGTATACCTGTTGTACTCCTATTATATATTAATATTAATATCATTATTATTATTTTACACGGAAAAATAACATATTATATATATATTGTGTAACGTAGCTGAGGTACATAAGACGAGTCAGATTTCGGGATTTCGAATATTGATGATCTCGAAACGACTTGTCAAATATTATATTTGCGGCGTTTCTCTCGAGTACCTACAGCACGTAGGTTCACACGCGCCTGTGTGGGTGTTCCGAAAAATATATTATAATATTGTATGTTATATACTATTATGATGTTACCGGTAACCGCGAGTAGACTATAGTAACGTTTAAAAAAAAAAAATCGAATTCGTCTTGGAACAATATATAATATTATGTGATATTTATGTTTATAGGTACGAGTATTACACGAGTATAAAAACGCAATACATATTATAATGAGCCGAATCCACGCATGGCCCGGGACGAATCGCCTAGACATGCTAACGTATTAGGTCCAGTGATCTTTAATATATATATATATAATATCGTAGACACATTCATTAAGGATTCATCGCATAAATCGTTATATATTATTCATTTTCGTGAAACGCATTCACATACTATACCTTTCTGTTTATGCATTATAATATAATTTCGAATACTTCAACTCCGTATCTCGCGTTATATCGACTACACACGTGGTTTTGTTCCGGTAATCACATTTTTCAAAGTTTCAAAAGTTTTTCATTCAAAACGCGGAACCGATAGTTTTATTTCCCCACTCGAAATTCCAGGGATTACCTATCGGCGATACGATAAATTAAATTTGACATCGTAAAACTATACAGCTTTGAACTATGTAATATCCAAACAACACCGATCTGAACAAGTGCACTTGACTTCCGAGAGCATAAAATGTAACCCATTATTTTAGCATTTCCCAGAGCTACAATCTGTCACGTAAACAGTCCAATTCTCTTTCATAATAAGAAATGAATCAAGAAAAAAATGTTACAACGTATGAGATAGTTATTTAAGATTTATTTAAGATAGAAAAGTCGTAAACACATGATATTATATTGTTTGCTCAGAACCAAAAGATGCTAACTGAATTTTTTATAACTGAACGTTCTAGCTCGCACACAACCACTTACTGCACTTAGGTACATTCAACTACATTGTCTAAAAGGTTTCTGAGAACTGAATAAAAGTTCCATATCACAGTATTTACAAATTTGTTTTTAATAGTGAACTAAAATAATAATAAGAAACACCTTAAGGTTCTCGACGTGTTAGAACTAATTGGTTATATTATGTTTCATCGTAAAATAAATTACTGACAACATGAAGATACTAAATCATTTTCATTGTTTCAATTATACAATAATAATATGATACGTAAACGTTAATACAATATCATTAGTTATTGTACTATTGTACGTTATTTTAATACATTCATTTATCAACAAAATAAAAAATTCTATTAATCGTAATACCATATATTATTAATCTGTGTTGTAACGTCAAGTCGTTTTTTCTTTACACGAATTTCTTTCTTATACATTTGATTCAGAGCAAAAAAGTTCTAATTAGGTAAAAAAAATATAATAATCACACCCAAAAAGTTGTAATTGTAGAACTTTTTTGTCCTTAGGTAAAATGTTTACTTTATCGCTACTCTTACGATAAGTTTTTTTTTGACAAACTACAAAACTTAACACAAAACAACTTCGTTAATTTTTAGATTCCACAGTCATTAACAATCATATAGGCTATATAACAATTTGAAGTTTAAAATTGATCATCTAAACAATTCGATACTTTTTATATGGCCCGTTGATATCACGAACACCCGCATGTGTTTTCTCCGTCTTACATAAGTACAATAACGTGGAAAATCTGGGTTAAGCAGAACAACTTGGTGTTAGCTCATTTGATATTAGTGCGAATTGAATATTATCAAGTCTAAAACTTAATGGTAAGAATATTGTCCAGGGCATTTTTGTTGATAATTTAATTTTGATGTAAGAGTAATACAAGTATTAAAAATGTCAAATATTACAATTCTAAAATGTTCATAAATCGCTTACAAATTAAAACGTCATTACAAAAACCTTTACGAGATGCACTGTACATAGATCAAACCAATTCACTCAAACGATTTAAGCTCACGACACACTGCCGTTTTCACCGAACTCTACACATTTTCAGGTGTATCTTCTAAACTAGGTGTGGTGCATTTTCACATCAGCAGAAACAAAAGTCACTACTCGTGGGCATCGTCGTGGAAAACCACACAATAGTCGGATATTCGAATATATATTGTAATACCCAATGTATTTTATCTTATTGCATCGATTGGTCGTCGAACTACGAATACGTAAAAACGTTATTATGCCATCCTCAGATCGCATGTAGTATGCACTCGTATGCATTTCTCATCTACAACCCGCCAGCAACCGAACCGTTGCAATATAGTCTCACTCGTAACGACGCGCATTGGATAAATTATAAACATATACCTACCATTATATACTTTTATATTATATACGAGTTCTCAAAAGTATATAATTGACTGAAATAACGATGTGATACGTCCGTCGTTTTACCTATACATATTATCATATTATGCTCGTTGTAGTACATATACCTAATGGCTGATATACATAATACTATATGAAATATGAATACTTATATATTACATTCAGTTAGGCCGGCCGTATAATATTATATCACTACTATGTTATACCTATTTACCTGATGCGCATATACATAATAATATTATACGTATGATGTATATCGCTGTAAACGCGTTTAACATAATTCAAACTTTGATCTCGTTCAAGTATTAGGTACATCGAAACAATGTTATATTATGCTCACAAAACAACTCTATAATATAATATCATGCACGTCGTATGCGCCGTATAAATCCGCGCATTATACTATTCAACTAGTATGACTGGAAGTCTGTTTGCTTAGGTAAGTCCGTTGAAACCAGTTTCGTGTTGGTCGTACGCGATTCGTCGTATATTATATTATTAAATCGTAATCGCGTATAGTAGCATAATATATAGCAGGCACCTACTGCAACCGTGCGCGCCGCACTGTGCGTACTTACGCGTATTTTAATCGACGAAATCGCTCGGGTTTTGAGTGATCGACATTATATTATTATTAATGATAGCAATAAAGAACGGTGTGAAGTATTATATTTTCGATATTATCGTGAGGCATAGCCACGTCGCGCGTCGTCCTTCCGCGGAGATAGAGTGCCCCCTGAGCCGCAGACGACGAGGTGACGATTTACTCGTTTCTCAAACTTCGATACTCGCTTGCAGATATCATACCACGCCTGGTATTTACCTATTTGGGCCATGCATCTAACCTAACCACAGTATGTGCACGCCATACTGTCGCGGGGTGGAGTGGCCCGCGGGGCTCGTACTCTAAGCTGCAGTTAAGTATATTGAACCCTATGTAGGTATTTGTGCACCTATTATTATTACCCAAGCACGTTAATGGGAACGTCTACACGTAAGAAAACGTATGTACCATAATATTATAAACCGTATTATATAGTATGAAAAAATATAATTTATTTTGTTCCTGGGTAATCAGGCTCCCAAAGAGATTGTGCGATATTGTAAGACAGTTTATGTGTGTATATAAACACTCGAGGAGAGGCCACCCAAAATCTATCCGTGCGTGGCCGGGGGGTTGAAAATTTCGGCGACTTTCTAAACCGACGGTTCGCAGATCGCCGGGCCAAGACAAGAAATTTGTCGATAGCCGCGCGGTCCCCTCGAAAAACGAACGCAACGCCCAACGAAAATGTCGGGAACTAATAATAATAGCGATAAATAATAATAATAATAAAAAAAATAACCCGAATTTGGTCACGAAGTCCGTACTAATTTAACTGTTTAAGCTCGTATCTATGCGCTCCATCTAAATCGATTGTTTTGTAGGCGTATTTGGACCGGTCCGATTCGCCATTAAACCGCTTATTACGCCGCGGCGGTAATTAAAGAACGTTTTTTCGGTTATATTTTGTCACATAATGCACGGGTGAGCGCGTAGGTACCTGGTAATATTAAAGTACAGAGTTGCAGTGTGTAATGTGTATACCTATAATATAATAAGTGGCTTTGTATATATGACGTATTTAATAACAATGTAGTAATCGCTGGGTCGGGATTTTTATTTATTTTTTTTTTTACAATATTTTTCGTCTGTTTTTATTTTTTTAAATTTCAGTGCGAGTATCAAAATGTCGGACAAAATAATAATATTATTATTATGATTATAAAAAAAAAATAATAATAATACGTAGGTACTTGCAAGCGGCTACGCGCGCGAGGGGCCAATGAGTTTTTTTCGACGCTTGTATGAAGATATTATCGTGCCGAGCGGTTAAATTGAGTCATTATATTATATTACATACGTACACACATAATAATAATATAATATATTATATTGTACCCGGCGTAGGGTATATAGTATATAAATATAATAAGAAACGGTCGAGTGTGAACAAGACCGTATCGTATCGTTAACTCCGCGAACGGCAACAACGATAATAATTACGATCATTATTACTCCGTTTTCGATAATAATAATTATACCTATACCTATGTATAATATACATCGCACGTACTTATATAGGTAGAACTACTTGTATACACGCACGCACACATCATGAAACAGCCGTCGGAAGTATGACGTGCTCGTAATTATCATGGTGATTGTTTCGACATAATGTTATTAATATCGTCAGCGATATTGAAATCAAAAGAAAGTGATTATTGTTTTGACTGTGGCTCACGCAAAACAACTATATAATATCCATTGCAGGTCAGATCCGAACAAATTTAATTTCCTACACTACCGAGGCCGTTTCAAAATGTATCCATTTCGACCAAAAGTGTACCTTTTTTCCCCACCAATAAGTACTCGTTTTCACCAAATGAGATATTGACCATAAGTTCCCACCCAAACAATAATCCTCTAGTATTAAAAGCTGTTATACTGTAAGTTTATGTAAAATACCCTACAATATTGAAGAACAGTATAAATATAGGTACTAGGTATACGTTTTATAATTAAGAGTTATAGGAGAACTCTTACCGACTTCCGTACTCAAGTCACGAGCTTGACGTATTCAGAAATGGAATAATTAGGTAAAAGATTACTTTTAATAGAAAAATATATATATAAGAACTAAATATTTATGTAAATTAAATTTTGTTTTAAATTTCAGGTAATATTTTGTAAAAAGTATATCTTAGAATATTAAAATATTTTTTTTTTTTAAATACGATTTGAGGTTTCATAATTACTGTTATATACTTATAAAAAATTACAATAAAAATATCCATTACCTATAATATGCTACAATTAAAAAAAATAGGTCCAACAAGTTTTATTTTAAAAAAATTACGTAAATATAATTATTTACTTTTTAAACTTTTTTATGGTATGTTGTACCTATATTATTTTGTATTCGACCAACGCACGACATCGGTACCGGTACATAGTCATTATTATTCTTATAATATAATTATACACAAAAGATTTTATTAAAAAATATACATAATTATATATGGGTTATAGCCAAGACACCAAGATTCCTACTATTTTCTAATATCTTATAGTATTTGAAATAAACTTACAGTATTATAGCTTTTAATGATATTCAAATTGTTTGGGTGGAAACGTGGTCAATATCTCATTTTATGAAAACGAGTATTCATGGAAGAGAGCTGCAAGGTACAATTTTGGTGGAAACGTGTTACTCCCTTCTACAACTACCTACTAAGGACTAAGGTTATAGTAAACTTTAATATCACATATAGAAGGTGTTATATATAAGTGTATCGAAAGCTTGGTTAATATTTAAGATGAAAATACTTGAAAGTTGTATTCAATATGTTAGGTATTTAAGTATATACTTAAAAACGAACACATTCAAGACTCACATAATATTCATAATATTATACTAAATTATACTATTATGACGCATTTGTCATTCGGACTGCAAGAAGGTAAATAAATATAAATTCGTATATAAAAACTGTAACTCTTAGAAATGCTCAATAATTTTGAAATCTATTTCCGTAGTCGCTAGGCGATTTTACATCCATTACGATCAATAAAGCTGGAAGAGTATTTTAAGGAGTGCCAAAAAAGATTTGAATTACTTAGTCTTTTGTTATCTAAATTGTTGCCATATTTTTTCAAGAATTGTTTTCCTTACATTGATAGCTGATAGGTACATAGTAAATAAAGGACAAACCACCAGTCAACATAGTCAACTGTTCAACCTCATCGATTAGTGGATTCCGACGTTAATAATTTGTCTTACCGCGATATGACGGTAAAAAATGACATACTATGATATTTTAATCTATTTTTTATCGCACCGTCGGTTCAATCGGCTGAGAGGACAATATTTCGACCTACGCATGTATACAACAGTCAAAAACAAACAATGGATCCAACACGAATTTTAATCACGAACCGAAAAAAACGATTGAAATTCAATACGCATATTATGCATATACACACGGAATCGTATGCATATTATTTTGTATATAATATTTATTTATTATATTTATTTGTTCACAAAATTAATATACAAACATTTTTGGACAACAATATCAAAGACTTTTATTATATTTAAATAGGTATCATAATATACGAATATTTACCTACAGCATACACGCGTAAATGACCATTAATGCGCAAGTTCTATTATCACGAAACAAAGTTTATTATTTTATTATTGACATTCGTTGTGATTTGTACGTGTTAGAGATTCATTTGATCGCTCCATTGCGTATCCCTTACGAGGAAAACAATTAATATGTCTTGCAATAAATTAACTATTGTTGCAAGTCATGTACCTACTTGCCCGATTATGCCATTATGCGTGTATGCTATATGCATTACGATAGTATTTCTCTTCGTCATAATATTATCTATTCTTACTAGTGAGTATGCCTTCTAATGGTTCGAATAGTGTATGTACCTACCCTTTTAAATGTGGAAACAATACAGTCGTTACTCGTTATACAGTATTCTGATGTCATAATAATTTTAGGCACTTGTGATGTATTAGACAAGTACATCTGTGCGTCGTGCCACCGACGACAACTGTTACGAGTTCACACACATTTTAATTCACACAGTTCCTACCGACCCACAATTTGCAGATGCGTCGTATTATTCGATTAACAGCGTCGGAGTCATCCACATTCGAGCCAGTACAATAATAATTTTTTCGCGTTGTCGTCGTTATTCAGACGCATTTGTATGTAAGGAGTAATGTGTAGGCAATTCATAATCACGTTGTAGTCGGAGCCGAATGCCGAAGCATTTGCAAATCGTTTAAACGCCGTATAAAAAGTCCCATAACAACTGCGTCGTTTTTGTTTTTCACTGTAATATATTATAACATTATTGTATTATGTGTATTATGACTACGTAAGTATGTCGGACCAATGTATTATAATACATTTACCCACACTTGGTCACTGCAGATTCGTATAACATAACAGATTATCGTTTCGTAGCACCATAGAGTTGTACAATACAAATAACCTAACCTTAAGGATTATAGAAAAAGCCCATACAATTTTAATCGCTATCCCTTCAATATTTTAAATTCTCAAGTAGTTCAAAATGTATACAGATATAATACGCAGTATGATTTTTGTATCTCAAACCAGTAAATATCTTATCCAAATACTATTATCCTTAATTTTTTTTATTTATTGAACTTTTATAAGGGTTATAATAATATTATAAATATGTGTATAAATGTTGAGTATTTTTAAAAACCACAACCGTACAATGCCTGGACAAGATATATTGTATAATTCGTGTTAAAAAAATATCTGTAGAAACTGCTCATCTAACATGATAAGACTTTTCCGTTAGAATCTAAGTTCTAAAATTGTGCCAAAATATTAAACATTAAGAGTTGATTCTTATCAGGATCTGATCAAGTGGTTGATTTCTAAAAGGTAAAAAGTAGATTTTCTCTTTCATCTGTATATTATTAAATTATTATTTATTATAATCAATACAATTATTACCAGTAGTAAAGGATAAATTCGTTTTTCAATTTTATCATATTCACGGATGTACTTATGTCGAACCCAATAATACCAAACGTGGTCTAAATAATTACTGTACCTGTACAACCTATTATAGATGCTCAATATTGCAATATTTATTCTTATCAGTTGTAGACCACAACTCCTATGTACATAATACAATTACCAAAATGTGTAACATTATTTACATAATAATAATATGTTCAATGAACCGTTTCGACGGCGTAACAATATGAAATATTTCGTTGGGATATCGACACGGATTGCGTACAAAAAAAAAAAAAACATACCAAAAATAACACTCATAAATATAATAATAGTAATAGTAATAGAACCCACTTTCGGGATGGCGAGTAAATCGCATTATAAATTTCGTGTATTACGTAAATAAGACGTGTATATATAAATACACACGCGGGTGACGGCCGCAACACTATACAGGCATACAGCTCGCACTTACCTAATGGACTATAATGGAAATCTTCGTGGATATAATATATCGGTCGTGCCACCCGATGACGCATATAGATTAAGTCTTATTGTGCGAGCGGTTAATGTGTTTTTAGATTCTATTTCCATACAGTGTCACGATGTATATTATTATACGATGAAACGCACACATTAATTTTAAAGACTATAGACAGTCGGTTTTTTTTTTTTTTTGGTAAAACTTATTGTAATAATTTAATGTAGAGTTTCGCGGCTATCCTCGAAGACGGTTTCCGGAAATAACGATACAATTAAATTTAAAAGACTTACGAGAGGGGTAAGAGGCGTATGTTCTACGCGTTTCGTATAGGGCATGTTTATAATATAAACGGCTGCTTGTGGTTGGACATTTATTTTCCAAACGGTTTTTATTTATTCGTTCCACGCAGTGTTCAGATATTTCAATTCGGAGCACTTTATATTATACTTTTACAGTCCGGCGCAGCAGTGGGCGCAGCACATAGTATTTTTACGAACAATTAAACATCGCAGCCCGTCAGAAGTATGTACATTGTACCTATATATTGTATACATAGTGCAAAAGCACATCCGGGTGGTCATCGAGGCCAAGAGGAGAGCAACAAAGTACAACTGTTAAACGCGCATTACATAATATAAGTAATTCATGTGTGCATTGTGACTTTCATGAAAATTTGTTTACACCGTCGCTAAAATTAAAAATTAAAAAAAAATATGTAAAATGTAATTACAATAACAATTATATGACGAAAAGACGCACAAGATACATATATATATAGAGAGAGGGTTACATATAGGTTTTTAACTGCTGCTCTGGACTATACTATGTAATTCAATTAATTTTACACGTTGTTTTTTTTAAGAGTGACAAATCGTATACGATGGTATAGGTACTCGAGCCAAAAGGTTTAAACAAATATATTTATAGTATACTGTCGTAACCCACTATGCGTGTATTTGAAATTATAAAGGCAAATAACACTATTGATTTATCATTGCGATATCCGTGCCATATAATATAATATTATTTCGAATGTAAAATGTAAGAAACTTGAGAGTAAAATTGTGTTATGTCGTATGATGTAAAACGATCAGAGGGACTCAGAGACCTGCTTAAACTTTACTGGCGAAGTTCTAACAAAAGTATATTCTTTTTAGTGATTTATAGTTTAGTTAGCCCAAACTCTTAAAATGTACCGAGTTACTTTTGTTTTTTATGAACTCAAAATCATTTTATACATATTAACATAGTAACTTTTCATAATTGTTTAACTTTTATATTCTTGATTAACTCATATTTAAATATTAGTTAGTGATAATTTATTTAAATTTTAAATTATAAATTTGTATACAATGTTCGAGCTTAGTTAATTTATAATGACACTTCAACTTGCAAATGGTCCAACAATCTCATTGAATTATAATCAATAATAATGAAATGTCGACATGTAGTAATATTTTATATAGTTCTTTTATAATAGCTTAAAATATTATTATACACACTTTCCCGAGAACATGGATATTCTAAGCAGGGTTTTTAGGTCCTAAATTTAAAATTAACTTTAACATCCTAATGATATTTTTATATGTTCCATGAGTCATTACTCAAAGATACTTTCAACTTATTTACACCTCTAGACTAAATGTAAAACACAGAAACCGCAAAAATTAGATCGTACCTAAGAAAAACTCTGAATAAGTACAGTGCTACAAGGTAAATAAAAGTTGAAACATTACAACTAAGACAATTTTTAACTGAAAAAAGGCATTTATTATGGTCATCAAACGAGTCGATAATATAGCTATATACATGGACCTACCGGTCATTTCCTTAACGTAATCCAACACTCATTATTAAAAAAAATAAAAACAAATATTGCATTTCATAAGATTATTTTTTTACTGCTACCTATTTATCGTTATGAGATTGTCAAACTTTTATTTATTTATTTTAATGACAACATGAGGAGTGGCACAGGGTAACCATTGACTATTTTACATGTATCAAAACTTTAAATAGATAGGTACTTACAATTTAAGTAGAACTACCTACTCGTTTAAAATTTGATTTTTAAATATGTACCAAAAATATTCTGATTTGCAACAAGAAATTTATGAAATCTAAATAAATGTATTAATGTAGGCTTTCAAAAGAGTAATACCTATCACGATAAAAACGTTAAAAACTATTAAAAAAATAAAAATATTTTCTTAAATGTTGTTTTGTATTGAAAAAATAGAAAATAGAAAAATATTAGAATATTTATATCATTTATCATTGTATATTAATATGAAGTTAAATTAGTCTCAATATTATATTATTAAACGTATATACTTAAACACTTACACTAATTCTACAGTTGTCACCCAGCTGTTTTTTTGATTTTGCGTAGGTTTCTTCGATGCACATTCAAAATGGCTAAACAACCGTTTGGGGTTTATAAATCTAAAGTAACGACGTAATAAAAGCTTATAATATAATTTGAAAAGTAATTTGAAGATGAGTTTTCAAAAACGTTGATAGATTTAAAAATAATGAGTGACCCACGTTAAAAGAATCATCCTACAACGGTATACGAGTAAGTCTACTGTGTATATGTCTGTTGGTAATATTTTTAAATACATTTTTGTTAATTGTTACTTCATAACATGCTTTGTTGGTTAATCTGCGGTGTAGTACCTGCGTTGAAATAATAAGTACACTGTATTGTTTTAAATATCTTCAACCAGTGTTTTTTTTTTAATATATCGCACTATATTGACCCGTAAACAAAAATGTACATTTCGCAGCATTATGCAATATTATAATCGTTCGGGCCCAAACGTTTCTTCAGTTCGGTCGGTACGATACCAGTACCGTAATACATTATAATAATATATACGCGATAATAACCGCGATAAGAATCGGTATCAGATCTTATTTTTTATGAGGCGTTGTACACATAATATAAATATTCGTGTTTACGTTAAAATGTTAACACGCGTTAAGACGCGAAATGCGTACCCAAGCCCGCGGCTGCTGGGCAGTGGCAATCACGACAACGGACATAATATTAAAATTTAAATAAATACCTATAACAACATCATATCGCTATAGACGAGTCAATGTAGTTAATATTTTTTGCGTCACTTTGACGACGGAGGCAGTGACTTCGGAAGTAGTTGTTTTTTTGTTCAACGTTCGCGTTTTCTATGGTTTGTCATGCAATGACAGAAATAGAAAATGTCACTCGATTCCGGTAGATCCACGAGGAGTTTTCGTATTTCCGTTGCCTGTCGGATTTCCTCACATCGTCGACACGCCCAACTTAACTCGTACTTAGGCAACTCAATTCACGTGTGCACTTCGTCGTTGGTCGATGGCGAATCACGTGCGCCATCTGGCGGCACTGTAGCGGTCTGTGTGACTGAGGCCCGCGAGACTGATAGAGAGCGATTTACGACTGTGGTCACCGGTATACGACTAAAGTTCGGTAATCGAAATTACATTATTCTCCCCTGTGCGGTGATAATAATAATAATAATAATAATAATATTACGATTATAATAACTTCGGGTAAGTATACTTGTCATTTGTCATTAATCGGCTGACGATCGATTAAATGGTATCTTTCCAATACCTGTACCCGTGTAAAAAAAATACATATTATTATTTAACATTTCGATTTTAATAAGATTCCGATTCCAGTTACAGATATAATATTCTCAAATCGGCTGAATTGTTGGGTTTCATAACTGTGACGCGGTTAAAAAAACTTAGGCTGTTTTCGGTTCGGTTCCAGTCTGTGGTACAGAAGAGCCACTCTTGACTAGTCAGTCCTGCACATTCGTTCCATATTCTAGGAACCACATCGATCGGCTCAGTCTATACTTCCTGCAAGTGCGATTATCAACTATCCATAGAGCTAACTACAAACTGTAGCTTTTCGGTTTGAATAAAGCAATCTTTAATGTTTTTTTATTTCTGTGAACAATTGACCAAATATGTATTTCATGCGGCTGTTGTCAACAAGCTGCTAAATCGCGGTTAAAATATAATATCATCAACATCATATTATTACAAAACAATGATAGGTGACTATACGAAAGGTGGTTATCACGGTACAATATTGTACAAAATTCAACATAGGTTACATAAGAGTGAAGAATTTGGATTACAGTATCTACTAACTATTATACACGTGCAACCGATGCATATTTGAACCACGATTATCTAGATAACCGCGACTGGGGCGAAACATTATTTTGGGGCCAATTACAGGCTACATAGTTTATCGTCCGGTTATTAAATAATTTATTGTTTTGTTTTTTAACACTGACTTGTTTACACTGCAGACTCGATGTAAGCTATCAGAATTATTATTACAGGTCAGAAGAGTACGTCGTCTTATATTATATCGTACGCAGACACGAGTAGGTACACAACATTGTGCATTCTCGTCTTTGTAACGTCACCGTCCGCTTAGTAGGTACTTACCAACCGATGAAGTACGGCTGTTTACTGCGCTGTGTTTGACGTTCATATACTTGTAGGTGGGCCGATGAGTGCAATATAATTGCGAGCCAAACTAAACGCAAACTAAATAAGCTCTTTAGCTCTGCGATAATGTATGACATGAGTGACGAACTGTCCTAATAACATTTTCGGTAAAATTAAATAAAATTTACACCAGTTGATCAGTAGACGCGACCTTTGAGAATCATTTGGTAATTTTCTGTGGCCGCGACTACGACTTGTATGACGAATTAATAATAGCATAAACTATATAGCCATCGTCTAACCATGGTTATGTTGTTAGCAGTTTTTTTCCATATTAGGTAACACTTTTTGAACGGACCCAACCACAAAGATCACCTGTAATAATTATAATTTTATAATATTAATTCGTGTGTCGATTCAAATATGGTTTTGGCCAATTGAGAGGGTCAAAGTATTGTATAATATGGTATAATACCACAACTCTTGTACAGAAACTCTAGTTGGGCATACTATGTATATCGCGTGCGATCTGCCGACCGCGGAGGTCGTCGGTTGCCGTCCGGCCGTCCGCGGACAGATGTCGCCCAGTCGCACGCCGCCATCGTTTTATTACGGCTATTATTATTATTACAGTCGTACGGTTTTACGGTTTGTTTGGGTCGGCCGCCCCGACGAAACGACTGCCGCTGCCGCCACGGCACATAACCATTGGATTTTATGTGCCCATTTCCCTCCCCCGTACACCGTCAAGTAATAATAATAATGATGATAATAATAATATAATATAGGTATGTACCACTTTATTTTCGTCGTTGACCGAGGTCACGGTTTACACCGCAAGTGTTTGCCGTATACTGCACTCGCTGTACGCTTCCAAGAGATTTTTTTTTCTGTTGTCGCCATCGCAACGATGAGAAATGCGATTGGTCATAATTATACAGCCGCGGACTATCTGCAGATCACAACTGATGGATCTTTGGCGAAAACCTATTAGTCAGTTGGAGAAAGACAACATGTGAATTAGTCCAATCTCGAGTAAATAAACGTATAAAATGCTGGTTATTGGTGAGCTAGCTCATCGTTTTCATGTTTTTCGGAGGGTTAACGTTCAAATCACTGGTGAACAATAACCCGAATAACCGAAAGAATGTCGCTTTTATATTTTTCTTTGTCTGTCACGGACGACGTGAAAATGACGGCAAGATTACCCCTTTTATAAAAGTCAATACGAAAACTGCGGAAAATAATGCATTTTACATGGTGCAACCTGCGACAAAACCAAAAAAACACAAGATATATTTGACGAACTTGTTTTTGTAAGTGGGTACTTACTAACCAGTATTGTAATACAAGTAGAGAAACCGATATTATTTAGTATGTCGCATCAAAGCTTAAAAATACATTTGAATTTACCTTACCAATTTGTAAACCACTATAGCATAATTAATTAAACAATAGGTATGGGTGCATAATAACACATAGGTAATAGATATTATAAATGATTCGTAGGTACCTCTACCATTATTGAAGAACGCACATATTAATATATGTCGTGAAGCGGAAGGGTCTATAGATATAGGTGATAACGACCGTCGACCGCGATGCAGAGAGTGTGTATCTACGTGCAATATTATTATAGTAGTTTTAGTTTTAAAATTTAATTATATATATAGTACATAGGTACTTATTAAGTTATAAATTATAATATACCCGAATTATATATTATTTGATGGAGACTTTGAAGTACCTATAACTACCAAAATCGATTTCCCACTTATAATTTAATACATGTATACATAAGTACCTATATTATTATAATATTAGATTATTACGATGTACGAGTATTTACATAATATAAGTACCTATTTCTAAATTTCTAATTCCTATTATTAAATATAACGTAAACAGAGTCTAGAGGCGATCGGATCTTCGATGACCACGTAAAGTCATCGTTTGTCGCCTCTCATCTCGAGTGTTGCACATATTATAATATTATTGTGGGTTGTAGAAACTGCGTTTAAAATACTACTATACTAATATTATTCTAGTCTGTTTGAGTGTGTTTTGTGCTTTATGCACATAACGTCATCGTCATAAACTCACACTTACCTGCTAACACATATTGTTTTTATATTATGATGTGTGTCATAAATTTAATATAATGTTAATAAAAATAATTTTTTTTAATCGAATACATAAAGACGTGAAGGTTCACGAATCGGTGTTGTCGAGAGGGCCAACGTGATTTATTATGATTTATAATCAACGACCTATATAGTGATTAGTGAGTGCGTATAACTTTGTTTTTGCCTGCAATTGGAGAATAGTACCTATATAGTACCTATATTCAGATTGAGTGGGTACTATTACACTTTGAACGGAGTTTATATTACCGTAGTATTATCAATTATAATTTAAGGTATACTTAATACCACAAACTGAGTGAGTGTAAACGTGGTGTACCTATGTATACCCCATACAGTTGCAAGATTGAAAAATGAAAAAATAATTGTAAAGTTTAATGAATAGCGTGTACGGGGTTTAAATCGAGATTATTATTATTTAAATTTTTTTATGTTTTTGTGGGCGTTTTAAACGAATCGTTTTCGAATGTCAAAAATTGCGTTGAGCATGGAAAATTAATAATATTCACGCCGGTTTGTCGAAATTAAAACTCGTAAAAATCCGAAAGCGAAATGAAATAATTGTTGGCATGATAATATGATCAATATTTTTCTAGCAAAAAAAAAATCGGAACGTCAAAACATTCATAACTTAAACTGTATATATACATATGGCCATATTGGTAAAGCGGAGAGAAATAGTATATAAATTATACTGTCAAACGGAACACACGGGTTTTAACTGCAAGTCACAGAGTAGATAATAATTTTTACAATTATTTTAATGACATTTCTTCCGACAGTTGTTATGTATCGAAAACTTATATCGTATAATATATAATAATATAGTGTAATTGCGTCGTCCGTACAATGTAATTTATCGTCGAACAACCACACAGTGTGTTTACGCGAGCAGTACGACTGTGACTTTTGACATAAATCATCGGGTAGCCCGTTGGAATTTCAATTTTGGCGAATTTCTCAGCCCACACACTATATTATAACGCCATCGCAGCCACCGCCGGTGGTGCCGAGAAGACGACGCTTTCTGACCGAGCGTGATGTGTATGAGCGCGCGACCGCGAACAGCTTCGCGTGGGAAGAATGTGCTCGTCGGGTCCGTATGTGAGAACGCCCGCAATATTTCTCAGTGCCACGTGTCTATTTGTGTGTGTGTTTGCAGATCATGGGAACGAGCTTGAAATAATAATTTAACAGCAATAATAATAATAAACAAGAAAATCAAATAGGTACTGAAACACAATTCTAAACGGCTATATCGTACAACGTGTTTGTTACTTTTGCAATCATATATTTTGATAACACGTAACTCGCTATATTTTTCAACGAATATCTACATCTCAAAGTACAATTATTAAACCTCGATCAAACACATCATGACCGAGTGCAACACCTACCGTGATGCAAGGGAACACAATCATCTTCCGGAAGACATATTTGAAAGCCTCGGACCTAACCTACCACTTACCAGTCTCCAATATAATAGCCTTCCTTCAACAGTCTGGTTTGCTCAAACTTATCTAATAACCATACACATTAAATAATCATTTTTTATTCTTTTGTCTTTTTTTTTTTTGTTTTTTGTTTTTGTTTTCTAACACATAACATGTAGTAACGTTATTATAATATACTAGCTGCCCGATCTTCCTCCGGAAGAAATTATTTTTTTATAATTTAATTTAAAAACATAAGACTATTTTTTGGCTATACAAATAATACNTTTTTGTTTTCTAACACATAACATGTAGTAACATTATTATAATATATTATATATCCCAATGGCTTTGCTGCCGAGGGTTTTTGTTTTTTCTTAATAAAAAAAAAAAAAAAAATTATTAAACCCAAAGTTAAGGCCGCCATATAACAATGACATATGCTATATGTGAGTAGTTATAGTAGCAGTAATAATAGTAGGTAGTAGACAGTAGTATAGTTATATAATTAATTTTTAAATACACGGTTTTCGCTTGGGAGGCCAAAAAGTTAAGACAATATGATTAATTCCTCGCTTGTTACTCTTTATAATGTAAATTAAAATATAATTATAATAATTAATAAATTAGTATTGAAAACAAAAACGAGTATCCAAACATGGCATTAAAAATTATTGAAATCAGTATTTTTTTATGTAGTTGTTGTATAATATAATATGTTTTATATTTTTTATTTACTGTGTTATTTTCTGGATGGTTGCTAAAGGGGAATAGATGTTTTTGAGATTTTTTGCTACAGAATAAAGCCCATGGCCTTTAAGATATAAGTTAAATGGACCCTATATGGTGACTAATGAAGAAGTACATGAGAAAATATTATAGGAAAGATCTCTATGAAAAAGTTTCTAGAAAAGAAGACATAGAACATTGCTTGGATTAATTATATAATAATATGTATGAAAATGAATTAGCATTGAGGAAGACCCGAATGGGGGTCATATACAACAAATAGTGATGGAATAAAGATGTAATTTAGACAAAGAAAATAGGCATTAAAACGAAGAATAGTAACTATATAGACAAATATAGATTGAAATCTTATAATTGAAAACAGCGAAGGAGAGATTTTTTTTTTTTTATTAGCTATTAGTATACAACTATGACAGCTCGACTATTACAGAGAGAGATATTTCATATATAATACATTGGTACTGAATGCATAATAATATATTACTACTAGCGATGTATTGATTTTAATTAGTAAATTATAATATTATAAAAAACGTAATTTTTTGTTGCACAACGCAGATCGTTTGCAATGTTTTAATTTATCTGTACATAGTATGTAATATGGTTAAGCGTATCACGTGTGCGTGAGTATAGTTATAAGATAATAAAATATATCGAAACGGTTTTTTTACGGTATGGAGAAAACCAGCGTCATTAAAAAACAAGTAGTTTTTGTAGTATAGGTACACATACCTATACAGGATTAAATTAATTACCATAATAGACGAATGGTGCGTTGTTCGCTGCTTATATATATATTATAGGTATATAATATAATATATATATATATATATATTACACACTGTGTATTGCGTGTTAAAATGCATATAAATTAATAATATCAAACACGTAGGAAATTAAAAATAAAAGAAAAACATTCCGGTCCGACTATAGAATTCGAGTGACGTTATTTTTCTCCGATGAAGAATCTCTGTTCATAGAATCTCTGCCAAAGAAACGTTTTTCTTTCAACATATCTGGAACTCGAAAAGTTTAACTCTATTAAATACTCATCTATTAACCAATATAATAGAAATATTGCTACCTATATTAAAATTATATTAGGTATTTAGGTACACGTAATATGAACTTAGTTTGGTCTCATTAGTCATTAATTGATCGTTTTGCGTATAGTGATAAAAACAAATTTACTACATATTAATACATTATATTTAAGTGTCGAATTGTTTCTGTTTAGTGTCGGGACGCAATTCGTAAGCAGCAACCGCAAGATAAATAAAAATATTATCAAGATAATAATAAATTGCTTTGTTTGATTTTTCATTAAATCTTCTTTCATATTGGGTAGGTAACAGTAAGTTGCAAATTGCTCGACCACTATATCTGCTCACTTACTTTTATTATGTACTGTTGCCCTTTTAAATTCCATTCAAATGACTCACCCCCCTCCCCCTTATTCAGTCTGATCATTGGTATACTTCTTCGCGCGTATGTATTACTAACATAAATTGTTTCTATAAATTATTTATGTATTATTATAGATACGTACCTATATAACGCGTGTCGCACGCTCGACAGGTATATTTCCATTGTTTATGTACACAGGATTTCGTTTATAATATTATAGGTATAATGCACAGTTTTCAAAAATAAAAACCGAAAACGAAGGTTGCGCACGCGGGGGGGCTGCGTGCGTGTGAATAGATCGCGGCTGTGTCGGGCAGAGTGAAAGTGGCGCAGGTGACGCGACGCACTGCAGCAGGTATAATAACATAAGAAGGATAATAATATAAAATTGTAGGATCGAGTCGGGGGCGGTGGGTGTCCTATTGTCCGAAAGGGGCTACCTATATTATGCGTGTACCTATAGATATTATTTTTCGTTTTTCTATCGCGCCGCCGCTACCAGAATACATGTTATCGTGTGAAATTAATATTATTATTATTATTATTATTATATACCTTCATCATATATACCAACTACGAAATGCGCCAGTTTTCGGACTTTGGTTATGCGTGCGGTGCATGCGATTATATTATTATATAATATTATAATGGATACTGCAGCGGTGTACGACGACGACGACGACAATATTATACGCATATACACATATTATATATAGAGTGCGTGTGGTACTCTCGTACATACACACACACACTAACGTTGGTTTGCATATGTATATGTTAAATTATATATATATACGAGTATATACGTGAGGTGCGACCGGCCGGCCATATTTCATCGACGCCGGCTCGTAAATAACGCGGCCCTCCAGCGGATGAATGACGACGACGATCTCTCCCTCTCTCTCACTCGTTCAGTTCGCCGGATTATAACACACATTATAATAATATTATTATATTATATAAATAATACATACGCGATGGCGTGCGCGCGCATGTGTGCGTGTGCGTGCATGTGTAGCGCGCGCGATCGCACTTGCGTTTTGGCTTGGAGAGGATTCGAGAAATAAAAAAAAATTGTGAAATAAATATAAATATAATAATATGAGAAAATAGCATTATAAAATTATAATATATAGGTAGGTACTCCCGTCGGCGAAGTTTATAATTTATTACATATAGGTAATAATATATGTACAACGAGTATAGATACCTACACCTCGCCGGTGTACGACAATCGCTTGACTAATTATTATTATTATTATTATTATTACCATCGTACATAATATCAAGCATTAAAGCCGTATGCGAATCGCATCGCTCTTTGTCTGGCCATGTTTATATAGGTAATACAAAATTATATAAATACACGAGAAATCTTATTTTTTATATTATTGTGTTGCGCGACAAAGCAAAAAGCGTCCAAATACAGATTTCTTTAAAAAAATGCATGGGAAAAAATATTGTATAAGGTCGGAGAGCATCGGCCAGGTATGATAGTATAAAACTATAAAGGTAATTATACCATATAATATATCATATTGTAAAATAATAGTACATTTATTTATTTTATACCATATCGCATATCATTAGTCGTTTTCAATCAAACCATCTCAATGTTATTATTATTAAACGTATACGATCCGAACATACCTACTTATACAGCATATACCTGCATATACTATAGGTATGTAAATATGTTATATTATACTTAATCACGTATCATAGTAATATAGCGTTCACGGTAGACTCAAACGACCAAACCAATTAAACGTCGATAAGACACGGATATTATTATAATAGGTAATAATATTAAACAAGTTTAATAATCGTCGTGAAGGTTTTTTTATTCGTTTCTCAGATATGTATGTAAATTGCATGGGTATAATATTATAGGTAAAAACAACGTGCATCATAAAGACCGATTTCGAATCAATTACGCGAAGGAGAAAACGATGAGCATTTTTGAAGAATAATAATTATTATTTATAATCAGTATCATGATAAAATTATGTTATATTATAGGTATGTGATACAAAATATTTTTAATTGTGTCTAAAAAATAAACCAGATATTGGGAGCACATGCGATTGTAAAGCTCAGGGCACCTATCTGGGCCTTGATAGAGGGGGTGGGTTTTACCATTTTGAAAGTACAATGTGTACATGATAAATACAAAATCATGTGTATATTTTTTATTATATGCAAAACGTCAATAGGTACAATATTTTAGTTTCGATATTCAACGCTATACTCGTCATATTCAGAGGTATGAATTAGATATTTTTAATGTTCAAAAAAACTTACCTAAAGTTTAAAATGATAATTCTTCTCAGGTACGCCCTTATATGTTAACTCTGTAAAATGTCATCAGTCGTCTGAATGATTTTAATGATTTTATAGAAGCCTCTTGTGCACATATAAGATGTATAGGACGTTAAATATTCATGCACGCATTTCTAGTGAATTAATTATAGCCAATTTGTATGTCGTCTAGATTGGATTTTACTACCTCCCATCCACTCGGTATAATAACGTATTAGCATCTACTTAAAACGCGTGTTAAGTTCGTTATAATACCTATAACATGTTAATTGACATGCATAACATATATAGTTAAATTTAAAACATAATTAAAAGGGGGAACTAAATTTCGAGAGAGTGTGATTCAAAGGTAGGTAAGCACCTATATCACAATATTGTATACGTGTAAATTTGAGTTTAGTGGTATAGATTGTAAGTCAGCTTTTGTCACTAATATATTTTATAATTTATTTATATTTATTTTGTTAATTTATTTATCTATAAGTAGGTTACAACTTTTATCAGTTAGTCAATAATTATTCGCTTTAATAGCTTAAAATAAGTAAGACATTTTAAAAATTGTCCAAATATTTTAAATGTGTCTTTGTATTATATAAATAATAACATATGTTCAATAACAAAAGTTTCAAGTCCGTGTAATAAATGTTTTTTGAATTACAACAAAAATAACAAAAAGATTTTGTTGAAAACTATTGTTGTGTAAAAATGTCGGATATATTAGTTTTTCTTTGAAAAGTACACTTAGGATTTTCTGATTTTATCCTTTTTAATACTCTAATACGTGATCACGCAAATTAACTAAAAACATTTTTAAAAAAACACATTATTGTAAAACCAATACATTTATTGCTCCGTTCAGAATCTAAAAGCGTTTGGATGTCAAATCGATTTTTTGAATTTTAATGAACTATGACATTATATGCTTATTTAATATATGAAATGACACAATATATTATACAACTATAGCAGATGGTCCCTAAAATTTCACTGCTGCTACATATTTAAATGTATGTACCTATATAAATTCTGAATCTGTGCGGCGCGGAGTCTTACAAAATGTTTTCTCAACATTTGTTTTAATTTGTTGTTTATTATAGCAAGTAGGTTAATATATACATATACACAGATCCGCGATGTAGGTGTATATAATATACAAGAGACTCGCAGAACACGTAATAAATACAAACTACCCTATATCCCATGGGAAATCTTTGGAAAGCATAATGAGAACTCAGTCAAGATTATTAAAAGTTGATATGTTAAATTAAAACTAACCTATGTATATGTATACTTAGACTGCTGAGTACAAATAATTCAAAAAAAAACCTATAGATATATTTAAATATTAAATACAAATACATTTTTTTTTGCATTTACCGGTATTTTATTAAGGTATAATATATTATGCAAAACGCGTAATTATTTTTAATCTCTAGATCTGAAACATAGCGATGGCCGATAGTATAGGTATGGGTATATTGGTATAATATATAACTATTTACAGAGACAAATCTTGTCAATTTATCGGTTTATGTGTTTCGCATATTATATTTATTAACACTCTATTACATCTACGCATGAATACGCATCAAATAATAAGAAGAAAATTGTTGTAATTTGTTAATTACGACAGAGTACCTATAAAACCCATACATTATATTATTATACACATACTGACTATACCAACCATTAGAATATTTAGGAGCGTGTGATGTATACATTAACGATACTATTATTATTATTATACATTAATGAATATATAAATACACGTATAACTAATCGGTAGCGGCAATATAATATTCCATGCTCGCTGTGCCTCCGCAACTCCATCGCATTGACAGTACAATGTAAACATATATATTATAATAATAATAATAATAATAATATATTTGTATCTTTTTAATTTATAACATAAAAGATTGATGATCGATTGCACACGGACGTGGCTTATGTACGACACGCGTTGGATTTGTATAATGTAGTAGAGCAACTAATCAAGCAAACTTACCCGCTGCAGTTATTATTAATATAATTTATAAATTATAGTAGTATATTGTCGTAGAATTTAAATAGTCTATAACCTCGTCTGTAAACTGCAGTGCCGTACACTGAAAATTTCTGAGGGGGGGGGTATATTAAATAAAAAATTAATATGATATATAAATACATTTTATAATAATATTTTAGTGGAAAAAGCTATGGCGGGGNCGCCACTGCCTGCAAATACGACGGTGCACCATTTTTTTCTTTCCACAAAGATCACGCTATATACCTACCTATAGACGTAAACATTATAAATTTATAAACTCGTTGGTATATTACAATATATATATATATATTTTTTTTTATTGAACTTAAGCCCGGCGACCTGGTGGGGGTAAGGTTGGTACCGTAGGTTGTTTTTTTTTTACGATTGTTATGGTTGTTACGGTAAGTAGAAAACACGTGTATAATGTATGTGTGGCAAGGTTTTTAACTACTATGAACCCTGGTGGTCACCCATCCGGGAGCTAGTAGCTATGGCCGTTATTTACTCGAGCCAACGCGCCACGCCAATAAGCCACTACAATATATTATTATACACAAAAAGCGACATTTTTAAACTATATTTAGGCAATAATATGTATAGGGTCGTATTATACACATTAAATTGATTAAAATATATATTTTAAAAGTATTCAGAATAAATATTTGTACACTGAAACAAGTGTCCCGATAATAATATGTCTATAATATTTCAATTTTTTTTTATTTTTTAAAACATAAAAATTGAATATATTCAATGAAGTTTATTATTGGATAATCAATTACAAACAGTAATTAATGGTTTTCAACTTGTGTTTACTTAGAAAATGTCGATTGATCATGATTTTTTTTAGTGCAATTATGTATTTTACATGATTTCTATTAAAATGATAACCATAATTATCGTTTAAAAATATGTAAATTATGAATATGACTATAATATAATTTTTTTGGTGATGATTGATACTGGTAAATTTACCAAGTTTGATAAATCATTCGGATACGTAGTTAAAACGTATAATATTATTTTTTCTGACCTAAAATACTTAAGAAAGGTATCGTAAAAAAAAGGTAGGTTTATTGAGTACAGGTAGTAATTATTGGAATATTATACTTTGGCTGTCGCATATTATATTATCGTACGTAAAATATCATTAATTTTATACGTCCAATATGATAGGTTAGAACTTCTCAATGATGTGCAATAATAATATAATATTGTACAGACTACAGACATACAGCATATATCATGCCTTAGTGTAGGTAGTTATACCCATTACCCTACTGACTGACTGACAATGTGATAATGAAATATTGGATTTCTCGTTGAAATCAATTTAATAATTATACAATAAGGCAACGCAAAGCCGATGATTATACCGTCTAGTACAGCGTTACATTATTGTTACGTAAATATAAATGTTATAAACACGTTATTATCGGACCGTCCGTTGTACGTGTAAATCAACGTCCGTTGAATTGAACCCTGCCAGACTGACAAACTAACGTAATGCGCAAGCAGTTCCGGCAGCGTCGTCGATAACAAGAAAAAAAAAAAAGACGGACAAACTATGAAACTATTTTATTATTTTATGCTTTGTACCGATAATAGTGCGGAGTGTGTGTAGCGTGTTAGTGAGTGTAGTAGTTTGACAGACTCGGATATTGCTCTATAATACTAGTATTATGAAGCCGTTTATTACTTAATTATTGATGCTCAGCGGATCGAGAAATTAAAAATTAAAAATCGGCACCTATTAAAAATATCATTATCGTCGGTTATCAACTCTCGGACGGTCGGTTTAATAATATTATGCATTATTAATACATTGTTATTGTGATACATTTGTGTATTATAATATAATATTATACGATTGAGTTCAAATGTCGTTCTATATATAGGAATAATATGGGTGGTGGTCGCTCAGTGTTTTGAACGGATCGCGCGATCGTGCAGGATATTCGCCCCGGGCCACCCGCCTTTGAGGGGTCCCGCTCAGCTCATTGAATTTCCCAATGTGTGCGCGTCTTCGAAACTAAACGAAAAAAAAAAAAAACAAAAAAACATCTGTGCCAATAAAAAAATGAAAAAATAAATAAATTAAAAACGCCGGTCGGTTTGAAAGTACGCGGTGGAAAAAAACGTAGTAACCAGAAACCAGTTATTTTATATTATATTATTATATGATTATATATTACATATTATTATTATTATTATGAACGCGGTTAAACAGGGTCAGTCGAATGATGGGGGGGAGGGGGGTTCATTGTTCCAAAACCAACTGTGAACGCGCGCGCACTCCGTTCTTTTACATAAATTATGAGATCTGTTTCTATCGGTCGCCGCCGTCGCGATGTATTCAAATTTTGGTAACGCATGCCCGTCACGCTCGCCAGTTCTGTTCGAAGCCGACGCCGCCGCTTCGGCTTGTGCCACGAAAGGAATATACCATAAACCTTATACCTATAAAATAATTTATAGTATGAGAACCATTCGAGCTTGTACACAAAACATCATATTATATATGTTATAATAATATTACGTGTATATTATATTTTTATACTCGTATTGTGCACATGTACCTAAATAAACTGGGATAAGGCAAATTAGAACTTATATAATATTATATAACATATATATCCGCTGTCGTGTCTTATAGGAAGCGCGTGGGAAACTCGGAGCGTCCGAAAAACAACTGAAATCTGCCGCCGTCCGTTTTCCTGGCGCGACAACCTTAGCTTGTATATTACAATATGTGCAGAGCGATTATAATATGTTCATAGAATAACGACTCATTCGACGGTTGGAAAAGATTTTTGTTTGCCGAGTGTAAACCATTGTCCAGGTTTAGTTATTAACTTACCTACGCATTTGATTGTCATAAAACTATTTTAGTACCGTGCAAGTGTCTTTAGCTGATAACAACTATGGCCGTACAACTACTTGTCACAGTATTTTGGCGTTGTATTCGCCAATAATGAGCGCCATGTACATAATTGAATACATTTTAAAGCACTCCTAAGAAAATCTCCAGTACTTCGCACATCTTTCTTCGAAGACTTGAAAAAAATACGCTTTAGCACCGATTTACCCCCTATTTCATACACCCGTGTATTGTGTATTATCGTAGAGTACACATTATTATATACTATTATATGCAGCAAGCCATAGTAACTACGAGTCGCCATATGAAAGAATACGAACAAATAATTCATAGAGACAATAGTGTCTACGAATATATATCGCGTAGATGCCGCGTAATAAAAACGTTGAACATCGTTAATTATGAAAACGCTCGGTAGTCATACATACTTATATATATATATCTTTACAGATATGCACACAACGAACAACGTCATAAATATATTTAATGTGTGTTTTATGTGTATACAAGGATACGACGAATACTTTACATCAAATATACGTATTTACACTGTATATAATATAGTGTATATGTTATAACAACGTCTCACTATATCTTCGTTTCCGTCGTCACAAGGAATAAAAGAAATATTTTATAACCGGACATTTTTAAAATATATATATATTATATTTATATCATACCATATCGAATATCCGAGAAATGGGTCACTCGACGATCGGAACGGTTAGGTCTGAACTCTGATGTACAGGACGCATTGTAATATATTTTCATATTTGCCGCGCGTTTACTGATGCATTACGCGCGACCCGTATCGCGGTTTGGCATTAAACTGTCAAATTTCCTATGCACGCTCGTTTTAAAACGAATATAATAAAGTACAATATTATATTGAACAATGTTTAAATACGCTACAATACTGTCGCGAAAATAGACCTTCCAAAAGCCAAAAATTTGATATTTCGATTCGGAAAAGTCATCGGACACTGGACAGGTTCCAATAGAAAATAATATAGATACATCCATGACATAAATTTGTGTTTATCGCGATCTTTACCTTTATGGCTGTACTATAATTTGCTCGATGTTTGACGCAATTCGTATATGCGATGTTTAATTCAAAACGTAGTGAGTGGGAAACAAAACCACACGATCCACAAAATGCAGCTCAGATATCTATACTATACTTAACCACAACACACACGTGGTGCCTATATAATAAGTTAGTATGCAATTAAAAGGTGCCGATAAAAGACATAGAAAGTTCAGCCAAGTGCAGCAACCTTTACGAGATTTTATACATTCAGAAAACGGTATTGTGGCTGTCCTGCTGAGGAATTCACTCGTCTTTCAAAATAATAATTGTACCTATATATATATGGCCGTACTGCATATATATATGCGTGTGTAAGCGAAAGACGACACCCCTGAGATGTGTATGAGTACGACGGGCGCACTAAAGTCATTACATGGCGTCACACCGACACCTTATATTATATAAAATATATATAGGTGTATAGGTGTATGTGTGTGTGTGTGTGTATTTATACATGTATACTGCTGCAGGATAGCGCCGTATCCTATTATCTTATTATGATTGTCCGGGGAGTTTAACGCGACAAGATTGGACTCGAAGAGATAGATAGAGAAAGAGAGAGACAGTATGTGTGTGTGACAGAGAGAGAGAGAGAGAGAGAGAGAGATGAGCGCATCGAGTATTATACGAACATCCATCGCCGGCCAGGGAATACGTCGTAAATAAGTGTCGCGCATTTTTTTCTCGCTCTCCTTTTATCATTATTTTTTGAACCCTCCGCAGTACACTCCCGAGTATAGGCTCGGCGCGTAACTTTTCCGTTTCTTTTCCCGCCATCCCGCCCGAACCGTACCTCCCCACCCACTACGCCGCCGCTGCCGATTTAGTGTCGGTTTTAATTGGCGAACGACCGCGGCGTAACAATGGGCGTCGCGGACCCTCGCGGCGAGCCAATTTCGGTTCGCTTGTACACGTGTATTATGTGCATCGTACACCGAGATACACGACTCGCTGCCCCCAGACCGCAAACGGCGAATTGACGAGATTCTAAACGGCCCCGCCGCAGCCAGTTTTTCTCGGTTTTTAATTGCCGGGCAGCACTATAAAACTGTGCGCGAGCCAGCGATGGCGGTTTCGACGTGGTGTTGAATTACAACAATCCGCTCGGGGGACACGACAACGACGACGAGACGAGTTAAAACAGCACTCTATATACACGAATCGCACACATATGACGTGACGTATACATTGTCGACGAGTCGACTGACGTTGTATTATATAATAACAATAATAATAATATTATTGTTGTCGCATAAGCGGATTCGACGGGGGTCCGGACCCCTGTACACGTTTTTTTTTTTTACTTCGTGTGTGCGATTGTTTCCGGCGTTTCGACCGCAGAGGTCAAAAAATGAAAAAACAAATAAATAATAATTTCAGAACGGTATTATATCCGTATACAAAACAGATTATACGGTGGTCGTATAATACTGTACGCTGCTCGTCCCCGCAGCACTGCACGGCGCGAATAGGAGAAACGAAAATGCGATTCGGAGATATTATATTACATTATAATTATTTTACGGACGGCTGCTGTTTAAACGTATAGTTTTAATATTATTATTATTATGCTATGCAGTTTAATTTTTTTTCGTCCAAATTATTTTTTGTGCGTCATATTTGTTCCTCGCGTGGTGCAATTAGTGAAATTAAAACGTTGCGGATATAGTAGGTAGTTCTTTGTTTTGTAATTTCCCCGTCGTGACGCGAGTAAACCTAAAAAATGTGACACCGTCGAGGCTGACCGAAATATATTATGTACAAAACCGTACAGAAAAAGGACCTTTATTTTTTGGCGACGCACATAAATATCACAAGTGGCAAGACTCCAGTAGTTCCAGACGTTTGTTAATTAAGAGAAGAATTTTTTAATCCGAATTTACACACCCGGGGGTGTGTGGCGGTGAGGGGAATTTACGTGAGGGGGGAGATCAGGTGCCGGAAAGAGTTATGTTGACAGCGACGGCGGCGAAAAAATACCGCGTGTTCCGGAGTACTGCACTGCTGTGGCAGACGAAAGCATTCGGGTCACTTATTTTGCAGCCGTTTTTAACGTATATTTATTTACGAGATCACATTTTTTAGCGAATAGAATTCTAAAACCATACCTTGTCTAGTCGTCTCTCTCTCAATAAATATATAAAAATATCGTCTGTCTAATACATCCAGATGTGGAACTAGGAGGGGGGCGGGAATTGATCAACGTATAATTAGTATATTGTATTAGGTATGCATGCATAGACAATTATCAAACTTTTTTCTCTTTTTCCTATCCTCACACAAAAATTTAACAAGTGATATTTTGGCTTTAAAATAATACCCCACACAGCATATTTAATTTTGAATAAATATTTGAATACAGTTGGAATTTATGTATTTAAAATAAATAGTTCATACAATATTGAATGTATTATTTTTTTAATATTTGTAACCAAATATTTGCCAATGACCATTATGGTAATCGATTACTAAATATTTGAATAAATAGATCATTTAATTGTGTTAATATTATATTCTTGTTATTAGAAAACAACTATAGCAGGGAAGGGTATTTCAGCCATGATCCTATGATATTATCCTATAATACCCATGATATTAGGCTTAATTTTTATATTTTCCCAAGGCGGAGCACCAAATTCTAGTTCTGCAGCCTCTGAATATATCGTATTTTGTCCTTATCGGTTTTCAAATGAATTCAAGCACCCAACGATTCGACTCTATACAACCTACGCATTCATTATATACCGCTGAGGGGCCATTCAGTCGTCAAAAAATCATAGCTGAGATCGCAGCACGGTCGGCTTAAAATGTTAATACCACGGCCGCCATCATACTATTGGATAACTCTGCAGTAAAGTGCATGATATAGAGGTGTGTGGTGTGCATATACATATGTCTCATGACAAAGTGCACGCAGTGACAGCTGTGTTATATGGAGAAATGGCTGTACCTACTGCACGAGGATACACACACACACATATATACGTATATGTACATAATATATATGATATATATACATTCATATTAAACGAAACTTTACGTATGCGAATTCCCCGCGGCTTCCCGTTAATAATTATTACCGTTTTACACGACGCGGTAAATGACAATTTGTGACTCTCGTATTATTATCATGTATATATAGGTATATTTACCTATAGTTATTCCGCGACGCATGCGCGACGGTAATATACGACTCGCGATCCTGTGTCATGTTATATTACAATAAAACACTTTATGTATAGGTACATGTTATACATGAGCTCGCCGAGCCTCCATTTTTTTAAATTCTTATATTATTATAATTGCAAACCGCAGTAAAACGCTGTCTTTTTAATGCGTTAATAGTGTTTTCTTAACAGTATTTACACCGGCACCGGCGCAACGGTGGTTACATGCACTCTAAACTTACCGTGATATATATACCACTTCAAAATCTTTTGAAATATGTTTTTTTTTTTAATCAGTTGATTAGTTATAATGATATAATTTTCGCTCATTTCACGTACGTTTCCCCAGCCCCCCCAAATCGTGTTTTTCCAAATTTTTTTAGGCCAATATTTTGTACTGAATTTGTACGAATTTGTACGATAAGAACCTAAATTTGTACGAATTTTTTTTTGAAGATATACGAGAATTCGAGTGGGGGGCTATAGAAACGTTTCTACAGCCCCCCCGTCGCCAAAACTAACTATTTATATAAAATTCCTTTGCAGTCATTTAGTACTGAATTTGTACGAATTCGTACGACCGTTCCCGAAATTTTTTGAAAATCCCTTGCAACCGAAAAACGCATTTTCCTAATATGCCGTTTCCCCAGCCCCCCCACCAAACTAAAAATACGTTTAACCGAAAAATTCCTTTGCAGTCATTTAGTACTGAATTTGT